>NC_041221.1:3341283-3389699 GCF_002837175.3 Physeter macrocephalus
TTTTTTTTTTTAATTTTTATTGGAGTCTAGTTGATTTACAATGTTATGTTAGTTTCAGGTGTACGGCAAAGTGGATCAGTTATACATATACATATATCCACTCCTTTTTAGCTTCTTTTCCCATATAGGCCATTACAGAGTACTGAGTAGAGTTCCCTGTGCTATACAGTAGGTCCTTATGAGTTATCTATTTTATATATAGTAGTATGTATATGTCAATCCCAATATCTCAATTTATCCGATCCACTCTTGATCAGCCAGTTCAAAGAGTGCCTTCCCTCAAAATGCACTCAAAATAGTCATTGACCTGCAACTATTTTCTAAATGTGATTGCAGCTACTAGGTCTACAACAGACAAAAAGATGAGGTCCATGCCCTTAAAGAAATTAGAGAGGTGACCCCATTCAGTTTGGCTTATCTTTAGCCAATGTCTAAGATGCATCTGGCACTGTGGGGTTGTATTAGTTTCCTATGGCTGCTATAACAAATGATCACAAACTTTAGTGACTTAAAACAACACAAAATATCTTAGACTTCTGTAAGCTAGAAATCCAACACGGGTTACTGGGCTAATATCAAGGCTGCATGACTTTCTGGAGAATGTGTTTTCTTGCCTTTTCCGGGTTCTAGAGGCCACATGATTTCCTTGGCTCATGGACCCTTCCTTCATCTTTACAGCCAGCAGTAGCAGTAGAGTCCTTTTCACATCAAAACATTCTGACTCTCTTCCACCTCCCTCTTCTGCTTTTAAGGTCCTCTTTGATTTCATTGAGCCCATCCAGATCATTCAGCATAATTTCTTTATCTTAAACCCAGCTGATTAGAAAGTTGAATTTCATCTGCAACCTTCAAACCCCTTCACCTTGTAATGTAATATATTCATAAGTTCCGATTAGGATGTGGACATCTTTGGAAGGGGGGCTATTATTTCGACTACCACAGAGGATAAAATGGTAAAGGGGATACTGGGACTTCCCTCAAGGACACTATTCTGCAAAGCCTTCCTTATAAACACAGACAGGAGTAATAACTCCTTTAACATACCTATTGCACTTTATGCACTTTCTAAATATCTTTTTAACAACATTTAGCACGCTTAAAACAGTGTTTCCCAGACTGTGGGACATACAATACTTGGTATTTTGAATTTAGTCATTTTGTATTTTAATAATCATTCGTTTTTAATGTGAATTTGAAAAGCATAAGTAGCATATTCAATCTGTGATATAATCTTTTTTTTTTTTTTTTTTTTTTTTTTTTTTTTTTTTTTGCCGCACGCTGGCCTCTCACTGTTGTGGCCTCTCCCTTTGTGGAGCACAGGCTACGGACGCGCAGGCTCAGCGGCCATGGCTCACGGGCCTAGCTGCTCCGCGGCATGTGGGATCTTCCCGGACCGGGGCACAAACCCGTGTCCCCTGCATCAGCAGGCGGACTCTCAACCACTGCGCCGTCAGGGAAGCCCTAATCTTTCTTTTTAAATTAAATTAAGATTTTAAAGAGTGAGACAAATAAAATATGAATTAGCAGTACATATTGTATGAGCCAAGGGGGAGAAAAAAAAGGGAGAGTACTACTTGAATGACTGCAATATAAGAAAACCTCTCTTAGAGTTAATAGTTTCCAGAGAAACTCTGAGTTCCCTGAGGACAGAGAATTGTCCACCTTCTCATTCTTGTATCCTGCATCCTAGCAAAGTTCCCAGAACAAAATAAGTGCTCAACAAATATCTGTAGAATCTACAAATAACTGATTAAATGATTAACCTCTGTGTTTTCCTCACCTCTTGAGGACAGGAACTGTGCATATTAACTTTTATATTTCTGGAACCTAGTACCTGCCACAGCACAGGTTCTCAAATGTTTATCAAATGAATAGATAAAGTAGGCTTGAATTGTGGGTTTGAGTTGTGATTCGTTTTTATACTTTTTAGATTAATACCACATTATGGAAATGCAGCTAAAGTAATGATTAAATAATCATTATCTGCTGTTTTAATTATTTTGTTGTAATGGGGCTTTGTTATCATGTGTACTCTTTAAGGAATAATAGATGAGGGTGTAAATATTGAAGATTAAATGTAGCTGAGGCCCACATTCTTGGTAGTGGATGACAACTGAAAATGACATCAAGCATAGGAAGGTGGAAGTTGACATATACTCATAAGACTCCCAGCTTTTCCTCCTGGTTGCTGGGTTTTCTTTATAACAGTTCTGGTTCGGTGGATGTTTCCTGAATTACATGATTCATTACCCCATTCATGCATTCAGCATTGTAGCAAGGCCATTGTGTGCAACACTAAGCTGTGTGTAAAGGATACAAAGATGAATAAAACCCAGTTACTAACTTTAACAAGCTTACAATTTAGTAGAGGAGAAGCCCACACTTAAACCTACTGTTGTCATACAATTAAAAGAGCTATATCAGGAATGACAATATGGCTTGCGAGCATTCAAGGTGAGTTTCTAGTTTGAGTTCAACTAAATTAATTAGATACTAAAACAAAGAAAGCAAAAAGTAAATCAACTCTATATGAAAGAATATAGCAGAATTCAGAATTCCACAACAGAAATTTTATAATATCCAGGGTATAATAAAAAAAAAAACTACTCCACATATGAAGAACCAAGGAAATGTCATCCATTCTCAAGAGAAAAGGCAATCAATAGGGACCAAACAGATGTTGAAATTAGCAGTCTTGGATTTTAAAATGGCTTTTGAACTCCATTCATTGACTTAAAGAAAAACAGAGAACTAGAAACCAAAAAAAGGAGCCAAATAGAAATTCTAGAACTGAAAAACACAATATCCGAAATTAAAAGTTCACTGTATGTGCTTGAAAGCAGGATGGAAATAATAATCAATGAACTTGAAGATAGATCCATAGAAATTGTTCAATCTAAAAAGAAAACAATTACAGAAAAAAAACAAGATTGAAAAATTAACAGAGCCTCAGGAATCAGTTAAAAAAACTATCAAAGATTTAACATATAGAAAATAGTTAGAATCTTGGGAGAGTTGAGAGAAATTGGGGCAGAGAAATATTTTAATAAATAATGGATGACATTTTCCCAAATTTGGTGAAAGACATAAATTTATAGATTTAAGAAGCTGTAAATATGGAGAAACCCATACCTAGGCACATCACTGCTAAATGCCAAAAATAAAAATAAAGACAAAATCTTAAAAGCAGCGAGAAGAAAATGACACATTACATATATGGGAACAAAATTTGAATAATATCTGATTTTTCATCAAAAACTCTGGAGACTTTGTGTATCCTCTTCGGGGGAGAAGTTAGGATATTTTTGGCTGTACACAGATAGTTGTTCATCATGTTAGGTGGATGAGTTATTTTTCTATTGCTCTTATCTGGAATTAATGGTTAAAAGATGTGCGTGGAGATTCCAAGCTAGTAAACTGTGCTGGATTTTTCTGTGGACAACTTGGTTAAATTGGAAATTTCACTTCCAGAATTCTCTTCCCTGTATGGTTCTGGGTTAAAATGGGAATTTGAAAAAAGGTTTGAGAGGCAAAAGTGAAGCAGCACAATTTCTCTCTAAAGGGTATCATCAGATACAGAAATGGCAAATACAGAGATGCCCAGGGGATCTCAGCTTGTCCTTGCTTCCTCTGTTCCATATCCAGCTCATCTTCCAGAATATAGATCCTGATCACCAACAGTGGTCCCAGGCTCACTGCCAGACTTAGTGGCAGATGCACCAGGCAGCAACTTTCCATGGATACCTCCAGAAGCTTCCTGTTCTTGGTCCCACTTCAGTGGCTGGATGTAACAGGCCTCTCAGATTCCCCTGAAAGTCCCAACTTGTCCACTCACACCAGTGTGTCAGGAAGACTGGCTAATAACTTCATCTCTACGCCTCTAACTCTCTTTTCCAGACCTTCACTTCCCCAGTTCCTCCCACCATTGTGTAAGATCTAATTCCTGAAATCAATCCCTTACCCCATAACATTCATAGTGATTCCACTTCCCTGGATATATTTTGGCTGACATCCCAGTGGGGAAAATGTTAAGTGGTGACGTGCACACTTGCGCGGAAACCTCCCACCCATCAGGATGCAATTCATTTCTTCTCGGCTTCCATTGGCCCAAGCAGATCCATGGCCATACCTAACTTCAAACATGGCAGGGAAATGCAATCCTTCCATGTGCCTAGGAGTAAACTTGAACCAGAATGTTTGCAAATATACTACACACATGACTACCACACATAGGATAATACGTAAATGATCAATAGATATTTGCATATGTAGATGAATGTATGGATGTGAGATTTTAAATATTTATGAAGATCGGTGGAAATCAGTAAAGAGGAGAATAAACGTTTAGCCATCAACTCACGTGCACTAACCTTGTGTGAACTCATTTATAAGCTTGTCATTAGATCTCAAGACCTCCCTATGAGTCAGTTTTCTTACTCCCACTTTACAGAGTAATTCTGCGAGGTCAGGGACCATGCCAGTTTTTAATGGATTTTATTTTTTAGAGCATGTTTATAGAGTTAAGAAAAATTGAGAAGCTAATACAGTTTCCATATAACCCCCTGCCCCCACTACACAATTCTCTCTATTAGTGACATCTTACATTAATATGGTATATTTGTTCCAATTAATGAATCAATACTGATACATTATTATTAAAGTCGATACTTACTTAGGTGTCCTTGATTTTTACCTAATGTCCTTTCTCTATTCAAGAATCTCATCCAGGAGACCACATTACATTTCATCGTCGTATCTCCTTCGGTTCCTCTCGGCTGTGACAGTTTCTCAGAGTTTTTCTTATTTTTGATGACACTGACAGTTTTGACGAGTACTGGTCAGGTATCTTGTAGGCTGCCCCACTGTTGGAACTTTCTGATTTTTTTCCCCATATTAGACTGGAGTTATGGGTTTGGGGAGAAATTGTGCCTAGCTGTTCACTGATGTTAACTCCACGGCTAGCACAGGGCTGCACACATAGGATCCTTAATAAATGTTTATTGAATAAATAGATGTCTACCAGTACGAAAATGGGTTCAGAAAGGTTAAGAAATAGGTGAAAAGACACCCATCTAGTAAGAAGCAAAACTAGGATCAGAACCCAGGACTCTTTGACTCAGAAACTCTTCTACTTTCCAACACATTGTATTAATCCTGCAATAATTATAATGACAAACTTCAGATACTGTTCTAGGTAGTTTATAGATGTCATTTCTAATTCTCTCAACAATATTTCAAGGAATGTGGTATTATCCTATTTTCTGTAAGCTCAGTGGTATCTAGGAACTTCCTCAAAGCTACAGTGAAAAAGTGGCCCTGCCTCTTGGACCTCCCTCCCACCCCACCTGGCCATCCTACCGATGTAGCTCATCACCGAGCTGAGCTTCCTGTGCTTTATAGCATGTTCCCGCTAGCTATCTATTTTATGCATGGTAGTGTACATAAGTCAATCCTGATCTCCCAATTTGTCCCACCCTCCCCTTCCCCGCTCCACCCCGTGTCCACATTACCGTTCTCGTATACATAGAGCTGAGTCACTTCCTTGTACAGCAGAAACTAACACAACATTGTAAAGCAGTTATACTCCACTAAATTATAAAAAAAGAAAACAACCCAGTTTTTTAAATGGGCAAAATATTTGAACAAACACTTTACCGGAAAAGACAAATGAATAGCAAATGAGCACGTGAAAAGATGCTCAGCAGCATCATTAGTCAAAAATGCAAACAACTCAAATGTCTTTTGACTGGTGAATGAATAAAAAAACTGGTACATCCATACGATGGGAGGCTATTTGACAATAAAAAGGAAGGACTTACTGATACCTGTAACAACATGGACAAAAATCAAACGCATTATGTTAAGTAAAAGAAGCCAGACTCAAAAGGCTACATAATGCATGGTTCTATTTATATGACATTCTGTAAAAGCAAAATTGTAATAAAGACAGAAAACAGATCAGTGGTTGCGGAGGGCTAGGTTGGGGGAGGGGCGGTTAAAACGGAATACAAAGGAATCTTAGAGGGTGATGACACAGTCCTGACTGTGATGGTGATTACATGATTGTATGAGTGTCAAAACTAAAAAACGAAAAAGGGTGAATTTTACTGTATAAAAAGTAGATGTTAATCTAAAAAAGAGTGGATATATGTACATGTATAACTTTGCCGTACACCTGAAGCTAACCCAACATTGAAATCAACTATACTCCAATAAAAATTGTTTAAAAAGAAAAAGAAAAAGGTAGATGTTAATAAACCTGACTAAACCTAAAAAAAATTAAAAAGTGGCCCTGGCCTTGAATCATCTCCTGCTGCTTCCAGAGTCTCTGCTCATCCGGTTACAGTGACCTTTCCAAAGTTGGCCAAGTGATATTTCCTCTTTAAAACTCTCCAAGGACTCCCCGAGCACTGCATGAGAGTCCCCACTTTCCAGCCTGCACCCCAAGCTCCAGGCTCAGTGAGCACCCGGCAGCTCCCCTAAAGAACACGCTGCTCCATGTGTCTTCACATGTGCTGTTGTCATGCTTAGAACTCTTTCCTCTTCAACCTCTGCCCCTCCAGGTGGGGAGGGATCTTATTTGCATTTCACTTATCAGTTTTAACTTCTAACTCTGTGAAACAAACCTTCTCTAACCCACTCAAGCAGACTCCATCTTCCCAACTCCGTGCGCCCAACCTTCGTAGTTCACGCCTCCCCTATTATGTTGCTCATCCATAGTAACGTCACTGACTTACAGCCCACCCCCGCTCTCTATCCAGATGTCGAATTCCTCTGGACAAGGATCCTGTCTCATTCATCTTTGCGTCTGCCATACCTAGTATAGCGCCTGGCACATTACCCATGTTCAATAATGAATGAATGAATGAATATAATATATATAATATTATATTATTATAATATATAATAATCTTCAATGCAGGGACATAAAATTCCTGAAAATGAACTGAATGCTGCCTCCACACTCTCTTCTCCAAGGCCGGGGCACATGGCCAGCCTCTACAGAAGTTTTCCATCTTGCTCTTAAGTGCATCTTGTTGGATCCATGGCTGAATGATGTCTGCAACCTGGGAGTGAAAAATTGGCCTAATCTCAGTATCTAAGTCAGTTAATGGGCTGGAAATCCAGCTGAGCCTCTTCTGTTATTTTTCAAAGAAAATGCAAGAAAAGTCTCATCATAAAGTGTCTTAAAGGCCAAATAGCTATTCCCTAAAGACATTTTCATCAGCTATATAGAAAAGAATCAGTTGCATGGCTTAATCCCCCTTCTCTTTTGCTGTCCCTGAGTAATTCAAAGAGGAGTGGAAACCTCGCAGTTAACGAGAATTAACTTGATTGGAGTAAACAGTCAAATTAGATAACTAATGATCATGTTTGCCAAATCACCATTTAACTTTTTTGCTGGGTAGATACAGCTCTAAGGCTACAGAAACATTTATAAGCAAATTGCCCAGTTCTCCTGGTGAATCCTCCTGTATCTTAAATCTTGCATCTTCCATTATCCCTTCCCGCTCTTCTCCATCACTTTAGAAAGCAACTCGAGAAAGAGGAATGCTCACAGCACTAGGACATTTACCCTCACGCCTGGCTCTAAAAGGAATCTGGTGGCCTCAGGTTTGGCATGTCAACCCAGGTCAAGGTTATGAACTTGCATTTCCTTTCTATATCAGTATCCAAAAAGTGGCTGCTCTGTTTACCTTTTGTCACCGGAGCCAAGAGAAGCAATAAATGTGCCTTCTCCCAGCCATGTGAAATGGAGAGAAAGGATACCAATTCTTCAGCTAGTCACATTCAATGCATGATGAACAGGAAGGGAACTTTGCTTCTCTTGTCTATTGAAAAAATTAAATTCAGACGTTAAATTCTAGCTATAATGGAGTAACTCCTTAGCAGGTCAATGCTCCCATAAAAAAACAGGAAGAACTGGGTTAAAAGGGGAAAAAAACCTGTTTGAAGGCATTAAAGGGCTTTTAAGGATGCCAGGACTTGAGACAGCAGATCCCAGAGAGAAGGAAATTGCATTGAAGAAGCCCACCTTTTTGCATGAAGCTTTCCCCCTTGAGGCATTTGCCAACTTTTGGCGGGGTGGGGGTGGGGGGTGGCGCTGAAAAGCCAGCAGAGCTATATAAAAATCTCACAAGGCGAGAGAGACAAAAATTGAAGTTTGTGGTTGCCAAAGCAACCAGGTCTTGAGAGGTCCAGGTTCGGGAGAGAAAAAAAGCAGAGAAGTGGGCCTGACACTCAACATCAGTTTTCCTATTGAAGTATTTTCTTCTTAGCAGGCACGATGCTAAAAAGTCAAGCAGAAACAGCTGAAAAACAGAGTTTTTAGTGGTTTCACAGTGATGAGAAATTAAAATTCAACTTCAGGACTCACCAAGGAGAAGAAATGCTAAAATGCTTCCCAGTTCTCAGACCAAGCCTAACAAAAGCCACAAATCAGTCTTGAGTCGATCTTCCTTCTGTTGTCTGCCAGAATGTAGGTCGAATCCCCCATAGAGGTACATAACTTCATCCAGAGCTCTATAATTTATCACACACAACTCCCAGCATTCAATCTAAGATTGTCAGGATACCAAAAATCAGGACCAAAAAACAGCTATCCAGGGTTAGTGCCTTATAAGAAGAGACGAGAGAGATATGCTCTCTCTCTCTCTCCACCACGTGAGGACACAGCAAGACGATAATCGTCAGAAAGACAGGAAGAGAGTCCTTACCAGGAGCTGGATCAACCAGCACCTTGATCTTGGATGCCCTAGCCTCAGAACTATGAGAAATAAATGTCTGTTGTTTAATCCACCCAGCATGTGGTATTTTGTTACAGCAGCCTGAGCAGACTAAGGCAGAGGTCATATTTAAAATGCTAACAGAAAATAAATGCCAACGTAGAACTGTACACCCAGAAAAAAATATCTCATAAAAATGAGAGAGAAATAAAGGAACTTTTCAGGTGTTGTTGCTAGCAGACTTGTGTTAAGGAAATACTAAAGGGACTTCTTCAGGCAGATACAAATGTATGAAAGAATTAAGGGCAACAGAAAGGATAAATATATGGGCAAAACAAAATGTCTATTGACTGGAAAAAAAAATAATGTGTGTGCCTTCCTGTATATGTAAATAAAAATGCATACAATAGTAATACAAGAAGTAAGAGGGAGGAAAATTGAGTCAAAACGTTTTTGTTTTTAAATTTTATTTATTTATTTATGGCTGCGTTGGGTCTTTGTTGCTGCGCGGGGGCTTTCTCTAGTTGCGGCAAGCGGGGGCTGCTCTTCGTTGCGGTGCGTGGGCTTCTCATTGCGGTGGCTTCTCTTGTTCCGGAGCACAGGCTCTAGGCATGTGGGCTTCAGTAGTTGTGGCTCACGGGCTCTAGAGCACAGGTTCAGTAGCTGTGGCGCACGGGCTTTGTTGCTCCGCAGCATGTGGGATCTTCCTGGACCAGGGATCGAACCTATGTTCCCTGCATTGGCAGGCTGATTCTTAACCACTGCACCACCAGGGAAGTCCGAGTCAAAAGGTTTTAAGGCCCTAACATTAGCTGGGAAATGGCAAAGGTACTAATTAATAAAAGATTCTTTGAAATGGCATTTGTAATATTTAAAGTAACCACTAAAAGAATACTTAAAATATGTATGTGTATATATATATATATATATATATACACATGTTTAACAAGCTAACAGAAGGGAAATGGTAAAACATAATCATTTTTTTAAAGCATAAAATTAAGGGAAAATGGAAAGTAAAGTAGATGCGACAAATAGAATATATATAATAGAATAGTGGATATAAACACAAATATATTAGAGTAATTCATTCAACGTAAACAATTTAAGTACTCCAATTTAAAAATCAAAAATTGGAGGAATTCCCTGGCAGTCCAGTGGTTAAGACTTGGTGCTTTCACTGCCAGGGCTGGGTTCAATCCCTGGAGGGAGACCTAAGATCCCACAAGCCACACGGCACAGGAAAAAAAAAAAATCAAAGATTGGGCAGACACTTCTGGGCTGACAGAATAAAGACCTCCAAAATTCCACTCCTTCATAAACACAAAGAAAACACTGGCAAAAAAATTATCAAGATGAACTTTTTCAGAACTCTAGAATTTAACCAAATGCTTGCTAATATGAGGAATATTTATTCAAGAAAAACAGCTAAATCTTGATAAGGACAGTCAGTTTGTGGTGTTTTAACTTACCATATTCCCACCTCTGTATAGCTATGTGGTAGCCTTAAAAATCAGCAACCTCACAACCACAGTAATTGTGAAAAAAAGCCACTTAACAGCCACTGGAAGGGGCAGAATATGTTTGAAGCTCTTCCCAAGAACCCACTCCCAGAGTACTGTCACTATCTGACCTTTCTGTCAGTTCCCTGGAAAACCCTATTCATAAGCCTTCTCTTAATTGACCTGACTCAGAGCTTGCTCAGTGGGCATTTGTCAAAAGCAGTCAGAGACAATTAATTAACATTACAGCTGCCTCAATTGGCAAGACTAGTTGAGCCAAACAAAGAGCTGGCCAAAAACAGTAAAGGAAAGTGTGGGGAATGAGATGTCCATAGGGGGCTTTGAATAACTCCAACATATTCCTTGAATCTAGAAGCTCATGCTCATGGGCCAAACTGCATGCATGCCTAAGAAATACCTGAGAATGCCCTAACCTTTGGTTGACCTTGGGGCTCTGTACAAGCAGTAAATGAAGAGATCAAGAGAACTGTAAGTTACTGGAACATTGAAGGTATTCCCCAACACATACACAGAGCTACTTGGCAAAGGCTGGGATACTTACTGGTTCAAGGCATTTAGGAAATCTTTGTCTAATAACTAGATAAGCATCAAGTTAACCAAGCAGAAGATCCAGTGGCCACTCACAACAAAGAATAAATCTTTATAGAATAAGTCCAGGAAAGTCACTAAACAAACAAACAAAAAAGAAACAATGACAATAATAAACAACAGCAAATGTTGAGGGGCAGGGATGAACTGATTTCCAGAGTTGCCACATTGTATTATTTTAAATGTCCACTATCCAACAAAAAAATGACAAGACTTGCAAAGAAACAGATAAATATGGCCCATTACAGGAAAAGAAGCAGTCAATAAAAACTATTCCTGAGTGAGCCCAGATGTTGATCTTACTACACAAAGACTTTAAATCAGCTATTGTAAATATGTTCAAAGAACTAAAATAAATCATATCCAGAGAATTAATGAAAAGTATGAGACCAATATCTCACCAAACAGGAAGTATAAAGAAATAGAAATTATTTAAAACAACCAAATAGAAAATATAGAGTAGAAAAGTAGAATAACTGAAATGAGAAATTCACTACAGGGATTTGACAGCAGATTTCAGCTGGCAGAAGAAAGAATTAGCAAGCTTGAAGGTATGTCTACTGAAATGACATAAAGAACAAAAAGGAAAAGAACAAGGAAAAATTAACAGAGCTTCAAAGACTGTAGGACAACATCAAATTTACCAACAGATGCATAATGTGAGTCCTGGAAGGAATATAGATGCAAACATCTTCTATAAAATTCTAGCAATCCAAAGTCATCAGCATATAAAAGGATAATATACTATGACTGAGTGGAATTCATCCAAGGAATGCAGGGTTGATTTAACATCCAAAAACCAATCAATGTAATACACAATATTCCAAAAATAAAGGGAGAGGAACAATATGATCATCTCAATAGACACAGAAAAAGCATCTGACAAAATCCAACACCCTTTCATTGTAAAACACTCAATAAACTAAGAAAGGGAAGGAACTTCTTCAACCTGATAAAGGACATCTAGGAAAAATCCACAGCTAGCATCATACTCAATGGTGAAAGACTGAATACTTTCTCCTAAGATGAGGAAAAATACAAGCATGTCCATTCTTGCCACTTCTACTCAACAATGTACTAGAATGATTAGACAAAAAAATGAAATAAAATTCATCCAGATTGGAAAAGCAGAAATAAATTATTTATATTGACAGATGACATGATCTTGCATATAAAAAATTTTTATTAAAAAATCCTAAGGAATCCACAAAAATACTATTCAAACTAATAAGTAAGTTCAGCAAGGTTGTAGGATGCAAGATCAATACACAAATATCAATTGTATTCTTATACACTAACAATAAATAATATGAAAATGATGTTAAAAACAATTTTATTTATAATAACATCAAAAAGAATAAAATACCTGGGAATAAATTTAATAAAACAAGCAAAAAGATTTGTACCCTGGAAACTATAAAACATTGTTGAAAGAAAGAAAAAAAATACCTTAAAATATGCAAAGATAGCCCATGTTCATGGATCAGAAGATTACTGTTAGGGGGGCAATACTCCACCAAACTGATCTACCGATTCAATGCAATCCTATCAAAATCCCAGATGCCTTTTTATTTTTACAGAAATTGACAAGATGATCCTAAAATTCATATGGAAATGCAAGGGACCCAGAATAGCCAAAGCAATTTTGAAAAAGAACAAAGTTGGAGAACTTACACTTCCCAACTTCAAAACTTAACAACAAAATCGTGTGTACTGGCATAAGAATAGACAAATAAATCAATGGAATAGAATTGAGAGTGCAGAAATTAACTCTCACTTTTATGGTCAAATAAATCAAAATGGATCACAGATCTAAATGTAGGATCTAAAATTATAACACACTTAGAAGAAAACATACAGGTAAATCTTCATGACCTTGAGTTAGGCAATAGTTTCTTACATATGACACCAGAAACACAATCAACAAAGGAAAAAATTAGATAAATTGGACTTAATCAAAATTTTAAAAATTTATGCTTCAAAGAACACCGTAAAGAAAAAGAAATAGACAACTGATAGAATGGGAAAACATATTTGTAAATCACATACCTGCTAAGGGACTTGTATTCAGAATTTATAAATAACTCTTACCACTATAAAAACACAAATATCCCAATTTAAAAATGAGTAAAGGATTTGGATAGGCATTTCTGAAAAGAATATATGTCAATGGCCAACCGACACTTGAAAAGATGCTCAATATCATTAGTCACTAAGGAAATGTAAATCAAAACCACAATAAGATACCACTTCACACCCACTAAGATGGCTAGAATCAAGATAGATCATAACAAGTGTGGGCAAAGATGTGGAAAATTTGGAATTCTCATGCATTGCTGGTGAGATTGTAAAATGGTGCAGTAATTTTGGAACAGTGTTTGGCAGTTCCTCAAAATACTAAACATATAGCTACCATATGACCTAGTAGTTCTCCTCCCACATATATATCCAAGAGAAATGAAAACATATGTTTATACAAAAACTTGCACTTGAATGCTCCTAGCAGCATTTTTCATAAGAGCCAAAAAGTAGAAATACACCAAATGTCCATCAATGGATAAATGAATAAACTAACTGTGGTATATTCATACTCTGGAATATGACTTGGCAATAAAAAGAATGAAGTACTGATGATGAACCTTGAAAACATTATGTTAAGTGAAAGAAACCAGTCTCAAAATACCACATATTGTATGATTCCAGTGAAATGTTCAGAATAGGCAAATCCATAGAGACAGAAAGTAGATCAGTGTTTGCCAGGGGTGGAAGGTGGAGGTAATGAAGAGTGACTGTTAATGGACTGTTAATGGGTTTCTTTTGGGATTAATAAAAATGATCTAAAATTAGATAGTTGTTATGACTGCAAAACTCTGTGGGTATACTAAAAACCACTGAATTTTACATTTTAAAATGGTGAATTTATGGTATGTGAATTATATCTGAATAAAGTTGTTATTTAAAAATAGTAGAGATTGTCATACTGGATTTTTAAAAATATATATGTTGCTTACAAGGTGCCTTAAATATAAGAACATTGAAAGTAAAAGAATGAAAAATATATGTTATGCAAACACTAAAAGAATGCTGGCTTAGCTATCAATCAAGTTGGACTTTCAATCAAGAAGCTCTATTAGAGATAAACAGCAATATTTCTTAATGATAAAAGGTCAATTAATTTATAACAAAGGAGCCAAGAATGTACAATGGGAAAGGACAGTGTCTTCAATAAGTGGTGTTGGGAAAACTGGACAGCTACATGCAAAAGAATGAAACTGGACTACTATCTTACACCATACACAAAAATTAACTCAAAATGGATTGAATGTAAGACCTGAGACCATAAAACCCCAAAAAGAAAACATAGTAAGCTCCATGACATCAGTGTTGGCAATGAGTTTTTGGATTTGACACTAAAGCAAAGGCAACAAAAGCAAAAGCAAACAAGTGGGACTACATCAAACTAAAAAGATTTGCACAACAAAGGAAACCATCAACAAAATGAAAAGGCAACCTACTAAATGGGAGAAAATATTTGCATCTTTTATGATCCCTCATGGCATGTGGGATAGTAGTTCCCTGACCCTCTGCAGGGTCAGGGATCGAATCCGCACCCTCTGCAGTGGAAGCGTGGAGTCTTAACCACTGGACCACCAGGGAAGCCCCTGCATCATATATCTAATAAGGGGCTAATATCCACAATATATAAGGAACTCATGAAACTCAATAGCAAGAAAACAATCCAACTAAAAAGTAGACAGAGTATCTGAATAAACATTTTTTCCCAAAAAAGACACACAGATGGCCACAGGTACATGAAAAGATGCCCAACATCACTAATCATCAGGGAAATGCAAATCAAAACCATAATGAGATGTCACATCACACCTGTTAGAATGGTTATTATCAAAAAAAAAGAGAGAGAGAGAGAGAAATAATAAGTGAGGACATGAAGAAAAGGGAACCATAGGGCTTCCCTGGTGGCGCAGTGGTTGAGAGTCTGCCTGCCGATGCAGGGGACACGGGTTCATGTCCCAGTCTGGGAAGATCCCACATGCCGCGGAGCGGCTAAGCCCGTGAGCCATGGCCACTGAGCCTGCACGTCCGGAGCCTGTGCTCCGCAACGGGAGAGGCCACAACAGAGAGAGGCCTGCGTAACACAAAAAAAAGAAAAGAAAAGGGAACCCTCATGCCTTGTTAGTAGGAATGTAAATTGGAGCAGCCACTGAGGAAAACGGTATGGAGGTTCCTCAAAAAATTAAAAATAGAACAACCATATGATCCAGCAATTTCACTTTTGGGTATTTATTCAAGGAACAGAAACACTAATTTGAAAAGAAATCTGCACATCCATGTTTATTTCTGCATTATTTACAATAGCCAAGACATGGAAACAACCTAAATGTCCATCAACAGATGAACAGAAAAAGAAAAATTAGTGTATATATATATATATATATATTTATACACAATGGAATATTATTCAGCCATAAAGAAGAGTGAAATCTTGCAATTTGTGACAACATGGATGGATCTTGAGGGCATTCTGCTAATGAAGTAAATCAGACAGAGAAAGATAAATGCCATATAATCTCACTTACATGTAGAATCTGAAAACGAACAAACGAAAAAACCAGCTCGTAGATAGAGAGAACAGATTGGTGTTTGCCAGAAGCAGGGGAAGAGGGGTGAGTGAAATGGGTGACAGGAGTCAAAAGGTACAAACTTCCATAATAAAATGAATAAGCACGGGAATATAACGTACAGCATGATGACTATAGTTAATAATACTCTATTGCATATTTGAAAGATGCTACGAGAGTAGCTCTTTAAAGTTCTCATCAGAAGAAAGAAATTTTTGTAACTAAAATATCAGGTTATTACTACAGTAAATCTGTTGCCCTGTTTTGAGAGGAAAAACTAGAAAACAGATTCAAATATCCTAAACAAAAATATTAGCATGTCAGATCCAGTGATAAATAAAAAGGCTAATCATTCATGATCAAGTTGTATTTATTCCAGATCAATGATGCTGTGAGCTTAAAATTTAAAAATCAGTTGAAAAATTTACAATATTAACAGAATACATAAGGTAAATTATATGATCATTTGATTGATGCAGAAAAGCATCTGATAAATTTCATATCCATTCATGATCAACATTTTAACAAACTAGGAATAGAACTTTCTCCATCGGATAAGAGTATCTTTTATTAAAAAAATCTTACATCAAATATGATATTGATGGTGAATTATTGAAAGCTTCCCACCTGAGATAAAGAATAAAACAAGAACACCTACTTTCACCATGTCTCTTTATATTGTACTGAAGGTCCTAGCCACTGCAAAAAGGCACGAAAAAAAATGTAGGAACTGTAAAGGAAGAAATTAAACTTTTCATTCTTCCACACGGCATGATTACATGATCGCGTGTGTAGAAAAATCCAAAGAACTTTCAATCAGACAGACTATTAAGTAATTTTAGCGATGTTATTGGATAAGAGGTCACCTTAGAAAAATCAATTGTACTTCTATACAAAAAAACTGAAATTAGAAAATGAAAATTTTAAAACATCAATAACATCAAAAAAATCAATATTGTGGGAATAAATCTAGAAAAAAATTTTACACATAAGCTATAAAACATTGTTGTTAATATTATATTACAAATTAATAATTATTAGTAAGTGAAGGGATAGACCATGTCCATGGATGGAAAGATGCAACATTGTAAAGATATCAGTTATCTCCAAACTGATACAATAAAAATCACAGCAA
Source organism: Physeter macrocephalus (assembly GCF_002837175.3). Classification (NCBI taxonomy): domain Eukaryota; kingdom Metazoa; phylum Chordata; class Mammalia; order Artiodactyla; family Physeteridae; genus Physeter; species Physeter macrocephalus. Next base: position 3,357,896 of record NC_041221.1, read on the forward strand.
ATTTTTTTCCTGGAAATTAACAACCTATTCTAAAATTTATTTGGAAATGCAGAGGAATAAAAAATCAAGACATTTTTGAAGAAGTTAGACTTTATTAATTTTGTTGTAGTTTTATACAGTCATTGTTTCCTTGGGTTTATCCAAATGCTTACATATTTGTTTTTTCCTTTTTCTTACTGTATTTTCCTTCTGGATTCATTTCTTTTCCTCCTGAATTATATTCTTGAAAGTTACTAATAAATATCCACCTAGTAGCCTGCATCAAGTCAGCTCTAAATTTCTAGACTGACAATGGTTTCTTTCAGCATTTTGAAGATATTATCTTAATGTTGTCTTGCTTCTATTGCTGATTTTGAGAAGTCAGCTATCAATCTAATTGTCATTCCTTTACAGGTAATGTGTCTTTTCTCATTTAAAATCTTCTCTTTGTCTTAGTGTTCTATCAAGTACAAGGTACATCTTCTTTATCCCATAGGGGATACATTGAGCTTCCTGAATCTACTCATTCATCTGTCGTCATTTGGAGGAAATTCTAAACCATTCTCTCTTCAAATATTGCATCTTCATCTTTCTCTCCGGTCTTTCCTTTTGATTAAATCCATGTAAGACCTTTTCAATCTGCCTTCCATATCCGTTAATTCACCTTTCTTATTTTCATCCTTTGTTTATCTATGCTGCATTCTCAATAATTTCTCAATCTCTATCTTTTTTTTTAAACATCTTTATTGGAGTGTAATTGTTTTACAATGGTGTGTTAGTTTCTGCTTTATAACAAAGTGAGTCAGTTATACATATACATATGTTCCCATCTCAATCTCTATCTTCAGCTGCCTAATCTGCTGTTTAACCCAACAATTTGAGTTCTGAATCTCAATTATTATATTTTTATATCCATAATTTTATTAATCTTTCTTGTCTGTTGTAATGTGCCTTATCCCTTCATTTAACTTTCAATACTCTCCTTTATTTCTTTAAACATATAAAATATATATTTTATATTTCTCCTTGCTGATTTCAAGATCTGAGAGATGGATCCCAGTGATCATACACAGAATGAATTCCAGTTTTAAATTCACGTGAGAGAAGTCTTAAAATTAGGAATGCTCAAGACTCTTACCTTTCTTTTCCCCTATATTCAGAGTCAAAGCCAACATAGTTAAGAATCTCCACATTTTACTTTGGTGAGACAGTGTTTCTTCTTGGTTGCCTGCTTCTGGAGGTCTTGGCTTTCTTTGGGGGACGTCTCAGGTTTAGTAGGAGCAGGTGGTCTCTGATTCACCCTCAAACCTTATGTGGGCCCCAGATCATCTCCTATAACCTCCCTCAAGCACACACGTGCACATGTGTACATGCACACACACATGCACATATCAACACTCTTGTCCACCAGCAGCTTGCTGATGATCCTTGGATTAACTGCCACCTGCAGCACTGATTTGCCCTTCTGGATTCATATCTGACCTTGAAGGATTTCTCACTGCCAGGTCACTCTTCTTTTCTTCTATTTTACTCAGTGTTTTTAGTGCTCTGCACATCAAGATCACCAACTTTCTGGAAAAAGAAGTACAGGTTTAAGGTTTTCTAGCTCATAAATGAGGAATAACACACTGTTAAGCTGAATGACTGTCTTAGTCAGTTTGGGCGGCTATAACAAAGCACCATACACTGGGTGGCTTGTAAACAATGGAAATTTATTTCTCACAGTTCTGGAGGCTGGAAGTCTGAGATCAGGGTGGGTGCAAGCATGGTCACATTCTGGTGAGAACCCTCTTCTGGGTTTCACTGCCAACTTCTTGTATTCCCACATAGCAGAGAGAAGACAGAGCAAGCAAGACCTCCTGTGGTTCTTATAAGGGCACTAATCCCATTCATGGGGGCACCTCTTTCATGACCTCATCTAATCCTAATTACCTTCTAAAGGTCCCACCTCCTACTAACATCACATTGGAGAGTAGAGTTTCAAAATATGAATTTGGGGGGATACACAAACATTCAGTCCATAACACATTGTCCACTTTCCTAGATGCCACCAAAGGACTCTCCAAAGTGCTTTAACAATTACACTACTGACCCCAGGGTATGGGAGATTCCTGGTGTTCCACATCTTTGCCAACACATGGTAGTGTCAGAGTTTAATTCTTAAGGACCTTCTTTCTACAGATTAATCCAATGAACTCCTCCTTCTGATCTACTGATGGGTAGCAAGTATCACATTTATGTCTTTCTGGATGTTGGATCTTAGAGCAGGAGGTCCACAACTCTTCCTGAAGAGTGAACTGGGTCCATCAATTCTTCCTAATGAGTGATGGGTGGTGGGCCTTCCTCTATCTTATCTTGAGTGAGAGGACTGTCCAGTGAGAAGGACAAGGAGAGCTGGGGCTCTGAGAGCCAGGGGGTCTGTGCCAGCCACTGACACTGCCTACTAGAATGGGTCTCGGAGGTGAGGTCAGCACAACACTGACCCTGGAGCCAGTGAAACCAGTCTGCCTGCTGCCTCTGGCAGGTCTTCTAATGAAAGAGTGGCCAGGACAATGGGAATCTCATGTCCCAAGGCCAAAGGGCCAAGAGACATCTGGCCTCTAGATGACAGATGGCAGTCTAGAGGAGGCCAGGCAAAGAGGGATGAAGGAAACAGAAATGATGGAAATGAAGATCCTGGTAGATCTCTGTGCAGGACTGGATGTGGGACAAGTGCTTGTTTGTCAATCCCTCATCAGCATCTAGAAACTGCAAACATAGCAGAGTGATTAAGAGTGTGACCTTAGAAAGTAGATGATTTGGGCAGTCTTCTACTAACAGGTCTGAGATTTTAGGCACACTACTCAATCTCTCCCTGCCTCAGGTTCCTTATTTGTAAAATGAGAATATTCGTACATATTTATAAGGTTGTCTTCAAAAGAAATGAGATATTATCAGTAAAACGTTTTGCAAGGGTCTGGTGCACAGTAAGGACTCAGTAAATGTTAGCTGTTATTCTTACCACCATCATTATTATTGCTATATAATACGTAAATATATATTTATATTAGATAGATGATAGATAGATAGATAGATAGATAGATAGATAGATAGATAGATAGATAGATAATCTCCTATGACCAGCTCTGTTGAAGCAAGCTGCAGTATCAGGACGGTTTTCATCTGGTGCATCAGTTCTGATTGATTGATCATGGCTGCCTGTTGAGAAGGACTGTGAGGTTACACTTGGGCTCATGGGAAGGAGCAGCAGGCTGTGATCAACTGGTCATGTCTGCCACGGCTCAAGAGGCAGAGTGTTAGTGACATCTTAGGCGCTCGCCTCCCCGTGGTCTGCATTTCACTTCTTATCCGTTATTAAATACTGATTCAGGAATGTTCCCAACTCAAGTTTCTAAAAGGACCTATAAGCAGACCAAAAAAGGGCCGATTTCTAAATGAGGCCAACTGCACATGGTTCTTTAAAAATCATATATATTGAAAGCAGGCGCTGCCTCCTTCTCGGTTCTGAGTTCTGCAGAGAAGTTCCATTTTATCATTCAGCACTGCTCACCACACTCACACCTGCAACGGTGAGTGAGCCTCAGGTGGGCTCATCATAAGCAGAGTTGGCACTTAGCTTTCCACAGATGCTGCTTGAAGCAGAGAGCCCGGGCGGGGAATAGATTCACCCCGAGAACATGGTGTAGTAGAAAAAGCACAGGGATCTGCAGGCTTGGATTCCAGCTCAGGCAGAAACCCACAGTGTGGGGCTGGGTTCTGACTGACTTCTTAGAGACCTGGTTTCTTGCCTCTAAAGTAAGGAAAATGATCTCCAAGATCCCATCCAATTCTACTATTCTATTCTAGGGAAGGGAAGACATCACTTATATTGACTATGTTTTCAAAAGAGGGAGAAGCATGCAGAGATGCGTATATGTGCAAGATGGTAAGTCCTCAGCCTTCTTGAAGGACGTCTTCCAAAACGTCCCTAGATTCCCAAATGGTGAAATAGCACAACTGCCCCCATTTCTCCTAGGGACAAGTTTTTCCCAATGAAAATAGGTTTATCAGTACAAAAGATGATATCATGTGAAAGCAAGGATTCAAGAACCAGTTACCTCATGTACTAGTACCCTTCACCCACCCACCCCCATCCCACGCACATAGACACACAAACTTTTTAACCCATTAAACCAAAATCCTACTTCAGCAAAATTACAAAGCCGTACACATCATGGACCTCTGATATTGAAACTACACCTGTTAAATTCACCACCATGAAGGGTCCATCGCATTCAGATTACATAAAACACCCAGACCACCGTTGTTATGGAGTACGTTTTAGTAATACAGCACCAAGAAAAGTTAAGTAATAAAATGTGCAATTTCTTTTTCCAACAGCTGTAAACTGGAAACATCATGATATTTTTTCCAAACCATGTGAGTTTTGTACCTGTCTTTTCTCATAGACAAGAACAATAATAGAAAATGATTTATTAACATAAACTCATAAGAATGACTTTTCATAGCCATTTTGAAAAGGAACATGTCTCATTTTGAAAAGGGACATGTCTCCCTAAGGATTAGAAGACACACAACCCTTAGGGAGACATGTCCCTTATCAAAATGACCATTTGGGGAGTGGCTGTCCTGACCATGGTGGCATGCTCACTTTGGGTTTTTCTCCTAAGAAACTGATTTCCTGGGCCAGTTCAGGAGTGTTGGAAGGAAATTGTGTCCCAGTACAAAACAGGATTTCCTAGGTCCGTCATTCACCTTGCATGATTCACTTGGCTTCAAGTTTCAAAACCTATCTACAGAGACTTGGCTCTGAATTACTCTTTGCTGTTTTCTGCAACCCAAATCTACCTTCTAAAGAGGAAAATTGACTATTGTTAATGGAAAGAGTACGCCACAGAATCTGAAGGCAATTCCGCATGAACTACATAAAAACATTTTATATTTGGCGACACACACAGAATATGTTTATAATTTTGCTATCATTAATGTAATGTATTAACTTGACTAATTTTGTGTGTCAGCTTGGCTGGGCTAAGGGATGCCCAGAGAGCTGGTAAAACATTATTTCCGGTTGTGTCTATGAGGGTGTTTCTGGAACATTTGGATCAGTAGACTGAGCAAAGAAGATCGCTTTCCCCAAGGCAGTGGGCATCATGCGATCCCCTGGGGGCCTGAATAGAACAAAAGAGCAAAGGAAGGGTGAAATCACTCTCTTCTCTTGAGCTGGGACGTCCTTCTCCTCCTGCCCTCAGACACTGTCCCTCCTGGTTCTCGGGTCTTCAGACTTGGACTGAAGCTCCACCACCTGCCTTCTTGGGTCTCCAGCTTGCAGACAGCATATTGTGGGTCTTCTCAGCCTCCATAACCATGTGAGCCAATTCTGATAATAAACCTCTTCTTATATCTATCCATAGACATCCTATAGGTTCTGTTTTTCTGGAGAACACTGACTAACGCAACATCCTTCAAGGGCTATGTTTAAGGGAATGGCATTCTTTTGAGTTTTTTGAATGTCCAAGTTCTATGGGTATCAGGCATTTCTAACTCAACCTCTGAATCCTGTTTCTGTCTAAACCCATTCCTGAGTCTCACCCTCTTCCTTATTTCTATCACGATGGCTGTGTCAAAAGAGCCACTTGAGGAAGCCCCCGGCATCATAACGGGCACATGGGAATATCTGGGATTCCACCAGCTCATCATCCTGGGTCAAGAGATGCTGTCAATCTGATACTGCCCTCCAGACATGATTTGCTTGTTTTTACTCCTTCTCCCGGGGTGAGACCATGAGGCAGGACATTTTCAAAGACATCATCAGGGGAAGCTTAAAAACTGGGATTTCATTTCCATATTGATTGGATAAGAGAGGAAATGACAAATAAAATGTCCAAATGCCATCTTCTTACTCCTCATAATTCTGCCACCAGGTTGAACAGAAAAAGCCAGATCCAGGTTCCATGGGTTCATCTTTAGGAAATAGAACATCTGAAATCTTTTCTCAGTCTCTGTTCTTGCATTGGCTGTGAAAAGGTCACCAGCGACATCCCAATTACCACACACTGGTTTCCAATCTGTCCTCATCCAACCTGACTTCATCTGATACCTTCCCACCTCCTTCTGGTAACTGCCTCCCCCTCAGACTTAAGCATCTCCCCCCTCTCTCCTGCACCCAGTCTATAGGACCATTTGGATGCCCTACTTTTGCTTCCAACTCAATATGTATAAATGGTAAGTTATCTCCACGGCCATAAGAGGTTGGGCTCCCTGGGTGGACGCCTTCATTTCTATTCATGAAACACCCTGCTCCCCGTCTTCTGGGAACAAAACCTTGGCCCTCTGGGCTGCTCCCGTCCCTTATCCCTCACAACCAACCACTGGATCCCAGGCTTTCTGCCTCTGCATGGAGCTCCTGGGCCGCCCACCACTGACCCACTAGTTCAGGCCCTTCCTGCATTAACTCTGGACCAGCTCTGGCCAGCCTTTCTCCTCAGTCTCTTCGCTGGGGAAACCCATCCCACACTTCAGTCATAGGTGGATCTCCCCCCAGAAGGTGCTTACATCAGTTTCTGACATTTTCAGTGGTTCCCATTGATAGGAAATACCAGGCTCCTTTGCTTGTCAGTCAAGAGACTTCATTTGGCCTCCATATAACCTGGCTAATTCATAAGGGCCTATTAACCATTCCCTGGACCCTGTAATTCAAGGGGATCCCACCTCCCCTGCAACTGGTTTCCATTAGGGGGAAGCTCCCCTGGGGGAGGACAGACTTCTCTGACGGTGGGTTTGGGAGAAGGAACAGGGCCTCATAGCCCAGCCCCTCTCTCTTCCCTCTTTATCTTGAGAGCCAAGCTGGCCACTCGGCGGACACAGACCCATGTGTTCAGAGTCAGCTCCTCCCACAGGGAGGCCTGTGGGAGTCCCAGGCTGCCGGCAAGTGTGCTAGGAAGCCACCCCCCTTATGTCAGTGCTACCAACATCCTCCAATACCAGATTTTTCAGTAATAAGAGTGATTATATATATATAATATATAATCACATATATAATATATTAATATATATTATATATTATATATATTATTTATATATATTATATATAGTATATATTTTATATACTATATATATTATATATATACTTATTCTTAATTACCACCTGCTCCAAATCGATCTTTCAATAAATATCTATTAGACACCACTGCAGGTACTATTAATAGACTCTTTGCTTGAGGAGAAATATTCATGTGCTAATTATACCATTTGCTTTGGGAAAGTGACACAAGACCAAACTAAAATTTTACTGATAAAACAAAAACAAATCTATATAAGAAATTTCTGAAATTTTTGTTCAACTTTATAAAACTGGCATTCGTTCCAGTGCAGAATATCATGTCTTTACTAACGTTTCACAACTGTTTTAACTGATACAATATATATAAATATATATATGTGGTTGGCCAAAAAGCTCGTATGGGTTTTTCCATAACATCATATGGAAAACCCGAATGAACTTTTTGACCAACCCAATATTTGCCTCCCATCTACCTCATTCCTTTTCCTATTTCTCAGGAAGGGAAGAGAGGAGTTCCTCATTGGGTCCCTTTTTACCCCAACAATACTCGCTGCCTCTGGGCCCTGCTCCTGTCACCCCCCCCACCCCAGGAACGCCCGTTATCTCTCTCCATCCGCCCAGTTCTCACTGTTCATCAAGACCCTCCTGAAGGCCCACAGCACCGTGATGCTCCCCTGGCCGCATCTCCCTTTCCTCCGCACCCACAGCCCCGGGCTACACCTGTTGCCTAGCAATGGTGCACTGCCCCGTAGTATTCCCGGACACCTCGTCTGGCACTCTGGTGGAAATTCTCACCCCTTTGAGTTTTACCTCCCTGGTGAATTACACCTGAGGGCAGGTACATTCCCTTCAGCTCGTTATCACTCTTACCGTCCACAGCACCTGCACGGGGTCCTGTTCAATGTACGCTCCGGGCAGCTGGGGTATTTTAATTTAGCCACTGACAGCGCACAGGTAGCTTCCCACGTCCCCATCTTAGTCCCAGATGCCGTGGAGACCCCAGCGTATGGCTTGAAGGCAACACCGGCATAGTCCCTTTAATTTCTGATACTCTGTAGCCTCGATAGCAACTCCACCCCCCCAAAAGTGGCGACAATCACCATGACTCAGGCAACTTTCGGAAACCCTTTTCTCTGACCACACGTCTATTCTGTCCCAAATAATTTTGTCTTGAATAACGAGCAGAGTACGAGCTAGCAAGGTCATAACACGGGCATGTTCACTTACATCTCCCAGGCACCTATAGGCTCCTTCAGAACTTCTGTTCTTTTGGCCTCCCCAGTGGTGCCGGGGCTGTGTAAAGGGAGGGATGCTCGGGGAACACTTGTTAGCTCCATGTTGGCTTAACAATGGGAATGATCTCCAAACTTGATTGATCAGGATTGCATTTATTCTCAGATTATGCAATGTAGTATTTGGTTACTTGAGGTTAAACTTTAGCTTTAGTTGCAGATACAGTAAAGAACCGAATGATGTATATAAAACTAGCTTAGGGTATGTGTATATGTGTAAGAAAGAATGAAAGAGAGACAGGGAGGGACAAAGAGATTGCCTAAGGGCAGTCTATAAACAAAGTACCATTCACATGGGCAAAATGTTTCTCATATCAGGCATTTTGCAATTCCCTAAGCCTTCATGAGCACTGAATTGATAGATACACCTCTGGTTCCAGGCAACAGTTGGTGAAACAAACCATACGTTCCTGTCTGGTGCACGGGTTCCAGAGAGAGCCCATTCTAACCGAGAACAAAGGTTTGTGCGTGTAATTTCACGCACAATGCAGCATAATGATTGACAGACTGACTATGAGGCCAAGTTGGCCTCATCTGGCCTTTCTTAAGTGCAATATGGTAGGCATAACATGCCATATGAATGCTGAACTCCTGGCAAGACCTGCAAAGGAGACAATGCAGCTGGCAGCCTGACACTGGAGCAGCTGGGAGGGGAAGGCTTGGTTTCTACACATTAACACATTTGACATTTGGTATCTAAATGGGAGAGCTAATAAATAACCTGCCAAAGATGACACTCTGAAATGACAGCTTTTATTACCAGCCAGTTAATCCTGCACGCCAGCTCTGTCCTTTCAGGCCACCTGGTGTTACATTCTTATTTACTTATTTTTATTTTCCTGGGGTCTGAACTTGTAAAGTTTGTCTTCTGCCAGTGTCATATTTTGAAGCTGATTCAAGGGCTAGGGCAGTGGCTGGTTGTAGGTAATTCAGCACTAAGGTCTGCAGAAAATGGGCGGTTTCAGCAGGTGGTCTTGAGTTCGGGGTTCACCTCCAAGAAGACAGTTAGTCATCCTGAGACCAAAAGAGTAGAAGAAATTCACCTCTTGATTGCTACCTCTTTTCAGAACCAATATGCATAGTCTCTGCCTCAACTGAATCCCAAACATTTATTGAGCATCTACTATGTGTCCCCATAATATATGTTCTGGGGATATGAAAATAGGCTATTTACATAAAAAAAGAATGAAATAATGCCATTTGCAGCAACATGGATGGACCTAGAGATTATCATACTAAGTGAAGTAAGTCAGACAGGAAAAAAAACAAATACAGTATCACTTATTTGTGGAATCTAAAAAATATGTTACAAGTGAACTTATGTACAAAACAGAAACAGACTCACAGATGTAGAAAACAATATTATGGTTACCAAACAGGAAAGTCGGGGGAGGGGAGAGATAAACTGGGAGTTTGGGATGAACAGATACACACCACTATATATAAAACAGATAAACAACAAGGACCTACTGTATAGCACAGGGAACTATATTCATAATAATAACTTATAATGGAAAAGAATCAGAAAAAGAATATATATATATATATATATATATATATATATAACGCCAGCTCTGTCCTTTCAGGCCACCTGGTGTTACATTCTTATTTACTTATTTTTATTTTCCTGGGGTCTGAACTTGTAAAGTTTGTCTTCTGCCAGTGTCATATTTTGAAGCTGATTCAAGGGCTAGGGCAGTGGCTGGTTGTAGGTAATTCAGCACTAAGGTCTGCAGAAAATGGGCGGTTTCAGCAGGTGGTCTTGAGTTCGGGGTTCACCTCCAAGAAGACAGTTAGTCATCCTGAGACCAAAAGAGTAGAAGAAATTCACCTCTTGATTGCTACCTCTTTTCAGAACCAATATGCATAGTCTCTGCCTCAACTGAATCCCAAACATTTATTGAGCATCTACTATGTGTCCCCATAATATATGTTCTGGGGATATGAAAATAGGCTATTTACATAAAAAAAGAATGAAATAATGCCATTTGCAGCAACATGGATGGACCTAGAGATTATCATACTAAGTGAAGTAAGTCAGACAGGAAAAAAAACAAATACAGTATCACTTATTTGTGGAATCTAAAAAATATGTTACAAGTGAACTTATGTACAAAACAGAAACAGACTCACAGATGTAGAAAACAATATTATGGTTACCAAACAGGAAAGTCGGGGGAGGGGAGAGATAAACTGGGAGTTTGGGATGAACAGATACACACCACTATATATAAAACAGATAAACAACAAGGACCTACTGTATAGCACAGGGAACTATATTCATAATAATAACTTATAATGGAAAAGAATCAGAAAAAGAATATATATATATATATATATATATATATATATCTGAATCACTTTGCTGTATGCTTGAAACTAACACAGTATTGTAAGTCAACTGTACTTTAGTAAAAAAAATTTTTTTAAATCAGGCTGTCTAAAGATGCAGCCCATTCTTTTAAGGCCAAGGCTGACAACAGCAGAGGAGGCCCTCACATAAGAAATCTCAATAGTTGGATATGAGCTATAATAGGAATAGACACAGAGTGCTGTAGGGTCAGAGATGAGCAGGTAATTCCTTCTTCCTTGGAGGATTAGGAGGAAGCTGCCCAGAGCTGGGAAGGGTCTGAGCTGACAGGTCAGTTATGAACTGAATGTTCGTGGCCCCCTGCCACAAATTCATACATGGCCTACTCCCCCATGTGATGGTATCTGGAGGTGGGGCCTTTGGGAGGTAAACGGATGGGATCTCACCATGAGATTAATGCCCTTATAAGAAGAAACCAGAGCTCTCTCTCACCACCGTGTGAGGACAGAGTAACAAAGAAGAGAGCTCTCATCAGAACCCGACCACGCTGGCACCCTGACCTTGGACTTCCAGACTCCAGAACTGTGAGAAATAAAAGTCTGTTGTTTAAGCCCCCCAGTCTATGGTATTTTGTTATAGCAGTCTAAGCTGACTAAGGTAGCCAGTCCCAGTTTCATGGATGCTTCCAGAAGGCACAAGCCTCGCGGGTCAGAGACAAAGGACTTTATGACTCACAGCAATAGCCATAGGCAGAGTGTCAGCTTTTGTGCAGTTTCCCCAAGCCCAATTCCCTCAGAGTGACACAAAGAAGGCCAAGCATCCCCTGTACACACAGAGAGGGACCCTCAGCTCAGGGAACTCAAATCTTTTATAGTGAGCAGTCAGCACGCCTGTCCTTCGCCCTGGAGGAAGACATTCATTCACTCTGTCTTCCAGACTGTTTGTTACACAAAAGAGAGTCTGGAACAAAATAGTGCCTCTGTTCAGGTGCAAAGAATTCTCCCCTGGAGAACTAGCTCCCAGCAGAGGTCATCAAACCAGTGAATGTCAGAGCCCATCAAAGGAGCTTCTAAAGCCCAAGGCACATTCAAAGAAAGAAGCAGGAATTTTCTCAAGGGTTCATTTCTCTCCGATCGGGCTATCTATAGGATCCTCTTAAAATACAATCCACTTCCTGGAGAAACAGCTGAGGAGCTGTAACATCACTGAAGCGTGCAAGGAGCCGTAGAAAGCAGACTGTGTGCGGAAAGCCGGGGCTCAGAGCGCAGGTGTATCAGAAGTGAGGCAGGAAGAGACATTCCAGGCCCTTCGTGGTCTGGTCTTTGCCCAGATCTCCAGCCTTGTGTCTGCCAGCTTCCTGCCTCATACTTTGTACTCCTAGCACTTCCAGATGCTATGGTCTTGGTTCTACACCTTGCGATTTCTCTCACCCCTTTATCGTTTACTTTTTACCCTCAAACTCACTTCACTTGACTCACTTCTCACCCTTTAAGAACTGGCTCAAATAGTGTCAGCTGCAGGCACCTCCTACATCACCTCACCCAGTCTGAGGTCCCTTCTCTGTGCTTCCTGTAACCCTCTGTGCCCAACTCTCTCACTGCCCTTCTATACATTCTTAGTTTTCTGTGTGTATTTTTCTCCCCACTAGACTCTGGGGTATCTAGGGCAATGAATTTTCCTTGTTGTGCTCTTATCACAGCACCCAGCCCTGAGCCATTATGCAACAAACTCTCACTAAATGAATGACTCTCACCTTCTCTTCCACCCCATCCTTGACATCATAAGTCTGGGTCTACAAAAATCTAAAGATCCATTAGCAAATGTGAAGATTACAGAAGAACTCAACCACGTGCCATGGAAAACTCAGTTATTTTCAAGTAGCCCTCAAAGGGTCATGAGGTAGTGAAATTTAGTTCTTTTTCTCCACTATTATTTTTTTTTTTTTTTTTTTACTATTTCCCCCTTCTTCCTCTCCTGAAATGTAGTCATCAACTGCATCAACCTCTGTCTCTCTCTCTTTTTCCTTTATTTCCTTCTTCCTTGCTTGGGGATTGATCATGCCAATCGCAGGCAACAGTAATGCATAACCCTCCTGGTGTCTTAAAGGTGCCACTCATCTCTGTTATACAGAGGAAAAATGAGAAACGGAAGATGCCCTGATGGTTCCAGACCTTTGATTCTGTTTTGAGAGTTGATGATGAGCATTGGTGATAGACACCCCTGAGAATCTGATGAAATACATAGGCCTTCTCTCCCCCCAAATGTATATCCCACCTACCCACAAAATTTTGCAGACAGTTGCTGGGGTTGAAAGAAGCCCATAGTCTCCAAGTTAAAAAAAAAAATCACTAAACAAGGCACCCAAAGTAAGTCCCTTCACTACTTTAACTTCCCTATGTCCTCAGCTTCTGCAGTGATAGCACACACCCTCTCAGGAGAAGGCTCACCCCTGCAGCTCTTGTAAAGTGACCAACCATCAAATATGACAAAGGCAACTGTGGTGCAGATGGTGTGTGACCATTTGACAACTTTGGCCTCACTGCATGGGAGTGATAAATAGGCAGGGAAGCCATGAAAAGAGTTTCCAGCCATCTTTAGACCCGTGGAAGTACAGCTTGACCTAGAAATTCTGCATTTATTATTTCTACCTCCTCCCACTTCTGGCCATTTTGTGGTACTTCTGCTATTGCAAGTCTTATTGAACTGGCAAAATTGAGTCCTATGTGTCATAAATACATTCCCCGTGTGCGCGCCCATCTTCCAAGGAACACAGGTTTCCCTGAAAATAAAACAGAAGTGTAGAAAGAAGGAGCAAGACATCTTATATGCTGGATTTATAATCTGAGTTCAGCCATAGGCACCTGTTTAGCCCACAGGGCTGTTCCTACCTTTGAAGGTAGGAACTACATTGTGGTCATGTCTGCACCCCCCGACTCAACATATAATAGGTGCATGACAGATAAATGCCTGATAAACACATAAATGAGTGAAAGGACGTTTATAGTCCGAAGTTCACAATTAATGGCTGGTGCCTCACGATGTCTTTTCTCTCCAAAGGTGAAGAAATTTACTATATCCCGCAGCCCCAAATCCATCTCCAGTTTTCAGCATAAAATTCATGCCACGCTTTTATCTATGCTCTTTCTCCCTCATCTTCAGGGGGTCTTAAATGTTTGGGGGCCAGAGCAAAATGAAAGCCTTCAGAGGGAAGTGACACCATAAATCATGCTTGCTATGGACTGAATATCCATTCATTGTTAAATCCTAACCCCCAGTGTGATGGTCTTAAAAAGTGGGACATTTGGGAGGTGATTAGGGCTTGACGGTGGGGTCCTTATGATGGGATTAGTGGCCTTATAATAGAGACCCCAGAAGCTCCATCACCACTTCCACCATGTGAGGACATAGTGAGAAGTTAGCTGTCTGTGAACCAGGAAGCTCTCACCAGACACCAAATCTACCAGCACCTCGATCTTAGACTGCCCTGCAGAACTGTGAGAAATACATTTCTGTTGTTTATAAGCCACACAGTCTATGGTATTTTGTAATAGCAACCTGAACAGACTAAGGCAACAGTATTAATTGAACCCACTTTGTATTCTGCTTTCTGGGCTCTGTTGACTCCTGTACCCAGACCCCACCCCCCAGTCACTGGTCCTGTGAGTCCCCTGGTCCTATGGGTCAGCCCCAGGACAGGATGGGCATCCCACACCTGTGTGTCTCCAGAGTTGGCCATCTGCACATGTTGTCACAGTGATTCTCATACCAAACCCTCCACTTGACAGCAGGATGGCAGCCTCCACCCCGACCCTGCCCTGGGGTCTCCCTGGAGGTGTCTCACCTCTGCTCAGGGACAATTCCACTCAGATCTCCCTCTGGTCTCCACATCGGGCCTCCTTCACGTCTGCCCCCCTCCCCAAGTCCAGAGCTTGGCCAGTTCTGCTGAGGGGTCCTGAAGCCCCAGGGCTCTGAAGCCACACTGGAGCTATGGGGGGAGGACAGAGACCAGTCCCCGACCCCCAGCTCTGTCATCTGGACGTACTAGAGTCTCATGTGGTCTCTCATGGATTCACCTCTCTCAGCCTCTCATCTTAGCCTCATCCTCTAAGGGGCATCAAAGCATCCAATAGTGGGAAGTGGTGGGTGATGTAGAAACGCTACCCCTTCACCTCCATTCTCCCACGCTTTACCATCTCCCCTCCCTCCTCAGCTCAGGCGCCCCTAAACTTCTCCTTCCTCCTTCTCCTTTAGTTCAAAGATGCAAGTGGAAACATGCAAGATGAATAACCCACTGTCAGGGGCAGCCCCTTGGAAGGGAAGAGCAGTCACCTGTCAGCCCACCCTCAGGTCTCTCCCTCTCATACCATCCAGGGCTACAAGGAGCTGTGAGGCAGACAACGGCATCCTGCTTGTAAGTAGCCCCTGGCCCCACCCCCATCTCTAGTCTACCTGATTACGTCACATGAAATCAACATCAAATGAGAGAAGGACAGGCGCAACACTTTCCTTTCAGGATAATGAAACATGAGGGAAGACAGCAAAGGTTCTGTGCCCAGAATCTGTCTCAGATGTTAATTTTGTCTTGTTTCATTTTAACATGAGCTGAAAGGATCCCTCCTCTGGCCTGGGAGTCTCCCCCAGGGGCGGAGACTGATCAGCACAGTTAAGGAGAGGGTGTGAGTGGCCAGGCCTGGGGATCCAGGTGTTGTGCCATCCTTAATAGTAAGGAGAAAGGTCTCCCAGATCCTGAAGAGTTTACAAGCTAAGGTCTGCGTTAGTGGGTCCTTCCAGCCACTGCCGATTAGAATCAGAAATCCATGGCCAGATCCCCCAGCAGCAACGGAAATAGGAACTCACGTGTTTTGGCCCAAAGGGAAATGATGTCATTCCATTTTACCAAAGTTTGAGCAATTTGTTCTTGACACAATAGATAGATGGTGGATGACAGGTGGATAATAACAATATTAATAATAAAGACAGATAGATAATAGATGATAGATAGATAGATAGATCCAAGGTGAACAATAAGGAGATCTGGAATTGCATAAATAACTTCAAGAGAATGAATCTGTAGAAAGAAAGAAAATGTCTCTGTTTCCTTTTTCCATTTTGCCCTGAAAGCCATTCTCTTTCTCTAAGAAAGGTATTTTCTTTAAGAGGGCCACTGCTTCCAATTGTAACCTGTTAAACTATTCCTTGTTTTTCAAGACAGCAGATTCGTCCCTGCTTTGGTTTTATTTAATTTTTCTGACACTTTAGTATGCGCCTCCTCTGCCAATGGCCAGGAAAGATTTGGTGACAATTCTGAAATGGTTTCTCAACATTGGCTCGACTGCTATTTGGGGCCTGAGAGTGCATTGTTGTGAGGCTGCCCTGTGCATTGTGAGTCGTTCAGCGGCATTCTTCACTTCTACCCAGTGGAGGCCAGTTGTGACATCCAAAAGTGTCTTCAGACATTGCCCAATGTCCCCTGGGAGGCAAAATTGCCCCACTTGGAAACCACAGTTCTGAAACAATAGGGATGTGGTGACGGGGAATCTCAGTCACCTCCAGTGAAGTGGACACAGTATTTTTAAACTCTCCGGAAGTTGGAGAAGTCACACCTGTGCCTTTTCATGCATATCCCTGTACCTGTGCAAGAAATGGGAAAGCAACAATTGTCTTAGTAAGTCCCTCTCTGTGGCCAGAATAAAGGAATGGAGGAAACCTTTCAGGAAAAGAAATCGAAAGACACTTGCACATCCAAAATGATCAACGACTGGCAACTGCAATCTTCAGTCATTTAAACTCTGCAGGCTTCCTTCCCCTCTACATGGAAAGCACTTGATTCACCTGCCCATACCTAGAGTTTAAGGGAAACAGGACACATTCAACAACCGTTGAGATCTGTGCCTTGTCAGGAGGTGGATACAAGATGGGTTTGTTACAGAACTCATGTTCTGTAACTGCTCAAAAGCCAAGACTTGAGAGACAAGTGTTGGTGGGAAAAGAAAGCCTGCTCTATTCAGAAGCCTGGCAACCTGGGAAAAAGGTAGACTCATGTCCAAGAATCAACTCCCAACTACTGATCGGGGGCAAGAGGTTTTAAAGGGGAGTTTCAGGGGTGCACAGGCAAAGGGAGGGGGCTGCGTGCAGAACAGCACAGTCAGCTCTGATGGTCATCTTGAAATTGATCACGCGGTGGTCTGATCAGCATCATCTTGATTGTTTTAAGTACAGTTAATCTTCAATTCCAGGATTGTTTTGTTCCCATTCTCTTTTTTTTTTGATTAACAAGTATACTTTTAATTACTCTAGGGCTAATATGTAAAATAAAGGTAAGAGACGAAAAGCATTAAATTTTGGAGTGGAAAGGATTCAGAGATAATCTAATTCAGTGGTCTACAATCTGTGGGTTCCAAGAGTTTCTGCAAAGGGTCTGCAATTCCATATGCACATTTACATTTTCTCCACTTATGGAATTAATAATATTTACACTTAACCTTACAACTCCCCACCACTGCTGAATTTTAAAATTACAAGAGCCCTTTTACTTGAACAGACTAAGAACTATTGATCTAGTCCAATTCTCTGTTATATAGAAGCAGAGCTGTTTTTCCCATTTTCTTGAGACCAGTTCTTGGAGTTGTGCAAGATGGAGCAGCTTATGTCATGGCTACAGTCTGGTCATCACGTAGTTAACTTCTTCCACCTGGTGGCGGTTTCAGCATCTATAAGACAGCTCACAGGATACGGCTCAGGATATCATCTGTAGCTCTTGAGGAGGAACAAAAGGTCCTTGACTTTGTTTAATGGCTAAACTATGCTTGTCTTTTTTGACTGTTTTCTTTTGCTTCTGCATTCTCTCACTTCTCCGATTAAATTTATTCTTTGGCTGAAGATCTTCTACAGAAAAGAGGCAGGGGGAGGACATGGGAGGGAGGGTGTGTCCCAGGAAGGCCCCATAGGGTCCTGCTCAGTCACAGTTTCTCTATAAGGACAGTTAGGCACAAATCAGTGCAAACACGCTTACATCCCGCCAGAGGGGCAGAAGCATATGCACTCCTACTTTGTATGTGCCTCAGTCTTCGTGCAGGCACTGCTTTCTCTTTCCTCCCCTCGGCACGTGACTCAGTCAGTCCCTGGCAGGGACCCCTTTGGCCATCTGGTGAAGCCAATGGACGCTTCCTCAGAAAAAAGTTTTGAAATTCATGAAATAAGACACATAATGTTACAAAGGGAACCAACTATATTGAAAGACAGTTATCGAAAAGATTATCAACCGTGATATATAGTTATATCCATGTTTCTTTCTGAACACACTACCAAGGTCTGGGGCAGACCTAATAATTACAACCCTTTTGGAGTGGTGATGAACACAGCTGATATTTTGAGGTGTCTGCCTTAACTGTTTTGTGATACAAATTAGATCTGTGATGTCTACTGGTTTCAAAGCTGAAGGCACTATTAATACTACTGGCCTATGTTGGTCATTAAAGGAAACATTCAATTTCAGTTAGAGGACAGTTAAAATAAAACTACAAGTTCTTAGATCAAGTTCACCAACCTCCTGAATTTGCAGGTCCATAGATTCCAGTAGATTCCAGAGCCCTGGTGGAGGAACACTGCTTGCCTCATCACAGGGACTGGCTGGTGACCCAAGCTGGCCAGTCCTGTCCCTGTGGACTTTTTCAAGGACGTGAGTTTTGAAGGGATGTGAGTTTTTCAGGGATGAGTAGTTGACCTGAACCAGACCAACCAGGCTCCTCTCTGGAACTTTTCTGGCAAAACTCTCAAGGAAGATTCTCTCTGTACACAGAGGATATTGTGGGAGTATTATTTGTAAATATAGACTTCATGCTCCAGAGAAACCTGAAGGAATGGAGGAAGGGAGGGGATGCTTTAAAATTCTAGTCGGGGATTTCCCTGGTGGCGCAGTGGTTAAGAATTCGCCTGCCAATGCCGGGGACACAGGTTCAAGCCCTGGTCCAGGAAGATCCCACGTGCCGTGGAGCAACTAAGCCCACGCACCACAATTACCGAGCCCGTGAGCCACAACTCCTGAAGCCCGCGCGCCTAGAGCCCGTGCTCTGCAACAAGAGAAGCCTCCGCAATGAGAAGCCTGCGCACCACAACAAAGAGTAGCCCCCGCTCGCCGCAACTAGAGAAAGCCCACGCGCGGCAACGAAGACCCAACGCAGCCATAAATAAATAAATAAATTTATATTAAAAAAAAAATCCTAGTCTATCTGTGATGGTTCGTTTTATGTGTCAACTTGCCTGGACCACGGGCTGCCCATACATCCGGTCAAATATTATTCTGGGTGTGCCTGTGAGGGTGTTTCTGGATGAGATTCTCATTTGAGTCAGCGGACTTGGTCAAGTAGGTGACCTGCCCCAATGGGGTGGATGCTTCAGGCCTCATCCAACCCAGTGAAGGTCTGAACAGCAGAAAAGGCTGAGTAAGGGAGACCTCACTCTCTCTGCCTGACTGTCTTCAAGCTGGGGCATCGCTCTTCTGCCTGCAGACTCAGACTCGGACCAGGACCACACCATCGGCTCTCCTGGGCCTCGAGCTCGCCAACTGCAGAGCTCAGGACCCCTCAGCTACCATAATCACGTGAGCCAATTCCTTATAATAAATCTCTCTACATTTCCCATTGGTTCTGTTTCTCTGGAGAACCCCAGCTAATAACCATCTAGGCCTAAGTCCATGGTACAAGGGTTGGGTTTGTGTGACATGTGGCGCATGCAGACAGAAACAGCCTGCAGTTTCCACTTCCCAGGGCAGGGATCTCTCCTTTATAATATCTTAACCCCAGGGCAGTAGGATTTTTCATAAATAAATAAATAAATGAAGACTTATTGAGAATAACTGAGCCCACCCTATGGCATGAACTGATACAAGTTTACTGTGTGGCAAATACTAATCCCATAAACTGAGAGTAGCATACCGCGTGGTTCCAGGGCTGAGTTCCAAGCCCTTCATACTGTGGTCCTGGAAAACACCTCAGTCAGAAGTAGCTGAGGGGCCAGCCTGCTTCTAGACGGATCCCTTGCTTCTCTCCTCCCCTGGTTGCTGACTCCCCGGCCCTGGCAGGGGTCCTGTGAGTGTGTCTGTGTCTTGTCTGCTGGGAGCCAAGGCTGGTAGCCCAGGTGAGGGGAAGAGAAAGGCAGGAAGTAGGCATCTCATATTGGAGTGTAGGGTCAGGGCTGAAGGCTTAGGGATGTTGTAGAGAAGGCCCAGGGGTTGAGAGAGCCAGCAGGAGGGGTCCTGGTGAGGTCCTGGGACGAGGCTGCTGGCTGGGTATCGTCTGTTTTCCCAGCACAGCCTGCGGGTGGGAGGATGGCTGGGACTGAAGGGCCAGGCACTGGGGGCACCTGGCATCACCCAATACACTTACCTGGAAGCAGTTCAGGACCCAACCCTTCCTTCTGTCATGATCGCCACTCCGATAGCAGAGAGGTTTAGTCTTCCCGTCTGTAACAAATCCACATTCAGACTCCAAGGCACGGGCTCATCACCTGCTGTGTTTCTACAGCACCATGCAGCTCGGTGATCCCATTTTTGACCTCATAGATCTGTGCCCTCAGGTGTGACCTCTGCCGGGAGCACTTGGGTGTGGCCTCGCCTCTGTCCAAAACATAACACTGAAAAATTAAAATAAAATCAAACATTGATAAATTAGGAGTTTGGGTTTAGCAGATACAAACTACTATAGAAACAACAAGGTCCTACCGTATAACACCGGAAACTATATTCAATATCCTGTAATAAAGCATAATGGAAAAGAATCTAAAAATATACAAATAAAAATATATATACGTGTGTGTGTGTAACTGAATCACTTTGCTGTACAGCTCAAACTAACACAACATTGTAAATCAACTGTACTTCAATAAAAAATAAAATCAAACATTACAAACACTGACTCAGTCACCCAACACTGCATTTTCATTTTGTGAGTGAAAAAAAAGTTGCAAAATATTTCGGGAGAGTTAGGAAAGGAAAGTCCTCATTTAAGGATGTACATTGAGGTGACAATCTTTTTTAAAAAATGACCTGCTACAATTTTCTGTTAATACCCCGGTTGAGTTTCTCTTCACCGTGTTAGACTTTGGGGAATTGGGGATCAGGATACCTTTCAGAACGAAGACCATTTCTAAGCCAAGCACTCTCTTCACAATATCTGTCCTCATTGGTTCAAAAAAGACATTGTCCTGTGGTGGTTCCTTATGTCAGATTGAAATCTACCCCCATAGCTGTAGCCCTCTGAGGTTTTGCTACCTATTTCTTCCCCGATACAGTGTGGTTGACATGAGCTGCCCATCTACAGGTGTTGCATGATTTGAATCTCCACATCTGTCAATAAGTTCCAGCCATAGCCAAACAGATAATGAAGCCTAGGGACCCAAGAAGAAAGGTTTTTTAATGGATTCAACATTTCTGGTTCGCTTGAAGCATTTGGGAAAAGGTCTCAGGATCCGTAAGGCTGAAACTGCATATTTGGGGCAACTTCACACAAATGAAATAAATCAAAATTAGAAATATTTAGATCACTTCTGGAAAAACCTTCTGTCTGCTCTCTGATTAAAGCACAGCCAGCAGAGGAGAGTTTCCTTGTCATCTCCTCCCTTTTCATCCTGAGGGTGGCAAATGCATTTCAGACTCCCTGGAGCTTCGAGTCAAGGAAAAGAAAACAATCTAGAGCGAAGTGGTAGGGGGCGAACTCCAGCCGCAGAGCTGTTTTCTCCACCAGCACCTCATGCTTGGCCCAAACCCGGCCTCGGTTGTTTTTAGTCCCTTGTCGTGCTTCTAATTCCAAAGAGACGGCTATTTTGTTTGGCTTTCGTTGCATTACTCATGCGGTGCAACATGTCTGTGTGGCCACGTGTCCAAGAAAGTGAAATCAAAGAGATTAAAAACAGATCTGTCTAGAGAACAGGTGTCGAGCATTATCTAATAGCAAACTAAATATAAAAAGAGAGACAAATTAGAGTTCTGGCATCTCTCCTGCTGTCGGCCTCACAGCTCTTTAACTCTTGAAATTGCTGCTCAGGCTGAAGACTTCATAGAGTGTGGAATATTCTAGACCTGGTGTGGGTTTGATTGTACCTGATGCCAAGACTCTGGGTCTCACTAATCTCTGAACCCCTGTCTGTCAATGAGGCAGAATAATTTAATTCAGAGCTTTTTTTTTTGAAAATGAAGAACATGAGATCTAGCCATGTTCCTCAAATATGCTCCTTATTCTGAAAAATACTACAAACTCAGGTTATTTCACAGGCTACTTGGAACACACATTATCTTCCGAGATGAGCTTCAGTAAGTAGGAGGACCAGAGAAGGAAGAAGTTGGCTACCTAGGGTAAACCATGCCTAGCTCTCCAGAAATTGTGAGCATTTTTGTTCAGCTGTAAACTATAGAGCTGGGGTTGATGTCCTCTCCTTACTTTTGTATTTTATGCCCAGTCCTCTCGGCTGCCCACAACAACCTCCATCAGGATGTCTGCCAACCTGGGCCTCACACTGATGCCTCTCTCTCGGTCTGCCACCTGGGGTATCTGGATCACAGAAAGTTGTGGAGGAGGAAAAGAATCACCAAAAAGATTGCCAGCCAGAGGCCCTGCAGTGCTGTGTTAGCAGGAACCATTGCCTGAGATTTCTCTGCAAAGACTAGCTGGGTACGTGGAAAAGGCATACAAAAACTTCTGGGACCCCGTTAACTTTCGTGACCTCAAAGCAACCCTGGGTAAAATTCCATTATCTTGGTTTGCGTTCCCCCAGGAGCAGACTCTGAGACTGAGATTCTAGTGCAAGTAGTTGATTTGGGAGGTGATCCCAGAAAACTCCTGTGGGAGAGTGGGGACATGAGACAGAAAAAGGAAGAAAGCTGCTAAGTTATGTGCTATAAAGCCAGTGACTACTGTGGGCAAGTGGAGCTCTATCTTGCCCCCAGAACCCCAGGGGAACCCTGGCAGCCAATGTAGAAGCTGCCTCAGAATTATCCGCCAGAGAGGCAAGGGAGCCGGGGTTTTGATACACCGACCCCATCAGGCATTGGGTGAAGGACGCTCTTGGATGTGAAGAGGAGAGGAACGTTAATTCCCTGGAACATCCTTCCAGCCTGCCCCACAGGTAAACAGAACAGTCCCCAGTGGCTGTAGGAAGCCCTCAGGCAGAGTCACAGGTGCTGGCCAGATGGAAATCAGGTTGGTGTGCAGAGAAATGCTGAGCACAGAGAGGTGACATTTGGGGCACCAGCAGCATCTGCCATGTCATCATAGACCATAGTCTCCTCCAAACATATAACTGAGCACAGACTCACAATAAAAGACACAGAGGGAATCTGTGTCAGCGTGGGCTGCATTCAGTTGCTAGTAACTGAAAATGTGACTAAATAGTGGCTTAAAGATATTATAGGTTTTGTTTTCTCATAAAACAAGAAATTCAGAGGTAAGCCAACCAGATCTAACATGGTGGCTCCAACAGTGCCATCAGAGATGCAGCCTCCTTCTGTCCTGCCATCAGCCATCTTTACTGTGTGGCTTCGATACTCATGTTGGTCAGCTAATGGCTGTAAGATGTCCGCTCCAGCCTCAGAACCCTGCCCATGGTCTAGTCAAGAATCAGGGGAAGAACAAAGGCCGAAAGCTTCATGTCAGCTGAGTGAGCTCCATTTAAAACAGCTTTCCCAGAAGTCCCATCCATCTTGCATCTCATTGGTCAGAATTCTCTTATCTGTAAAGAAGACTGGGGGATGGAGATTTAATTTTAAATATGGGCATATGACTGCCCTAAACATAATTGGGGTTCTGTTGGTAAAGGCGTAGAGGACAGTTGTTGGGTAGGAAATTAATGGTTTCTGCCACAAAAGGTTGCCTACAATATATACAGTTTGATGTTGACACATTGACAACCTGAGCAAAAAACATATGTATATGTAGCTAATCAAAACACTTCACTACATACAGAAGTATTCGACTGAGGATAAAGAGAAGGAAAACTAATCTAAGCAGGACGAAACTTCTTCAGAGCAGACAGCTAACTTGGCAGGCTCTGTCATTGTAGATGCCATATGATTTGTTGTTCACTCAGATGAATGGCTTATCTTGCAAGTTTGGCCCAGTATTTGAATAAAGTTGGCCAGTTTCTGTGAAATGGGGTGTGATGAACCCAAGTTGATGAATCAGAAGCAAGAATGACATTTCTCTGATAGTGTGGATTTTTTATTTAAGTCAACAGTTGTGGCTCCTACTTAAACAGATTAACCTTGCCTGTTTTTCTCCTCTTCCTCCCCAAACTCTGTAAAAATGACAGTAGAGGAAAATTTTTAATGGTAAGCCCATGAGGATGAAAAGAATGACGCAGGAGCCCAGATAGATTACAAAGTAGATGAAGGGGTGGTAAATGACTAGTAGAACTAAAGAAACCTCAGAGGAAAAATCAGAGAAGTGAGCCAGTCCCCACCCCAGGGAACCATGGGAAAGCCCAGGAAGCAGAGACAACAGGTACACAGGAAGTGAGAGGAGGTCTCAAGGCTGAAAAATGAGGACAGTTTCAACTGTACACAAGACAAGTGAATCTCCATTTTTCCCATCCTCATCTCCTAGACCTGAGATAGGAAATTTGTTCTCTAGAGAAATTGAACTAAAGAGGCTCTCAACTCAAGGAATTAAGCAAGCAAGAGGGAAATGGGGAAATTGGGTTGAAAATATGGGAACCAAGCAAAAGTCTATTTACAAAAGGGTGGAATCCTTGTACACTTCCTCCACTCTTTCTCAGAACCCTGGAAGGCAGTTAAACTTTCCTCTTGAGATTCTGAAGAAAGAGCCCCAGGATAAAGACCTCCAGATGTGGACATTTTCAGATTCCCAATTGAAAAGGCTGCCTCATTTCCCCCTGACTCTACAGTGAAACCTACCCATCAAGAAGCCCCTCCCCACACAGAGAATTTCCACTCAGCTCTTCCTTACCTCACTCAAACACGAACAGAAAGCTGAGTTTTGCCTGGTGTTTGAGGAAAGCCCTCAACATTAAAGACGAATACTAAAACAAACTAGGAATAAAGAAACCCTGAGTTCTAGAGGTACTGTTAGAAACAGAAAAATACATGTTTTTCACAAACACAAAAAAACTTCAACAGGAAAAATCATTCCTCAGAAAGATGAGAAGATTTTGAATTCTCTAAACAAGCACAAGGCGCTTTGCAAAACAGAGGATAGAAAATAGCTCTTGGGAATTTTTTTTAATTGTGGAAACACACATAACACAAAATTTGCCATCTTAACCATTTCTAAGTGCACAGTTCAGTGGCATTAAGTCACATTGTTGGACAACCATCACTCCCATCCCTCTATCTCTAGAACACTTTTCGTTTTGCAAAATTGAAGTATTTGTAGTATTGTTTACTATTCCCATTAAACAATGACTCTCTGTTCTCCTCTCTCCCCAGTCCCTGACAACAACCATTCTACTTTCTATCTCTATGAATTTGACTACTCTGGATTCCTCCTATAAGTGGAATCATACAGTATTTGTCTTTTTGCGACTAGCTAATTTCATTTAGCATAATGTTCACAAGGCTCATCCATGTTGTATCATGTGTAAGAATTTTATTCCTTTTTAAGGATGAATAGTATTCCATTGTATGTCTACACCACCATTTGCTTATCCATTCATCCATCAGTGGACTCTTGGGTTGCTTCTACTTCTTGTTTATTGTGAATAAGGTTGCTATGAACATGGCTATACAAATATTTTTCAAGACCCTGCTTCAATTCTTTTGAGTATATAGCTAGAAGTTAAATTTCTGGAACATATGATAATTCTGTTTTTAATTTTCTGAGTAACCTCTACTGTTTTCCTGGAAAAGTTTTTTATGTAATAGAAGGTTTTAAAAATACTCTCATAATAAAGGTGGGAGACAACATTAAGAAACTCTCTCAGAAAATAGAACAAAAAGACTAGAAATATAAAACATAAAATAAAAGACAGAGGATCAATTCAGGAGGTCTAAAATCCTACCAAGAGGAGTTCCAGAAAGAAGGAATAGAGAAAATAAGGAGGAAAACAATGTTATTTTAAAAAGTGCATATTACTAAGTGAAAGAAACCAATCTGAAAAGGCTACATACTATACAATTCCAACTATGTGACATTCTGGAAAAGGCAAAACTATGAAGATAGTAAAAGATCAGTGGTTGGCAGGGATTGGGAAGGGAGGGATTAATAGGTGAAGCACAGAGAAATTTTAGGGCAGTGAAAATACTCTCTATGATACCATAATGATGAATAAATGTCATTATACATTTGTCCAACCCACAGAATTTCAATACCAAGAGTGAGCCATAATGTAAGCTCTAAACTTCGGGTGATTATGATATAGGTTCATCAATTGTAACAAATGTACCTCTCTGGGGAATGTCAATAATGGGGGCGTCTATGCATGTATGGGGGCCAAGTATACATGGGAAATCTCTGTACCTTTACCTCAATTTTGCTGTGAACCTTAAACTGCTCTTTTAAAAAAGAATAAAGGCTTAATAATAAAGAAAAAAACAGAGCAGGATATTTTCCTCAGAACGTAAGGAAATTAGTTTCCAAGTTGAAAGGGCTCACTGAGTGCTTAGTACATGTCATCATGAAATTTCAGATTCCAAAGAGAAAGAAAGATGTTGAAGTTTTTAGAGACTGAGAGGGGAATCAGACTACATACTAAAGGGTGAATTTAGAAGCACCTTGCTTCTCAATATCATCCCTGGAAGCTAGAAAACAAGATAGTGATACCTTTAAAATTCTACCTAAAAATGGGTTTCAACCTAGCAATCTGTACCCAACTAAAAATCAATCAAGTGTGAAGGTGGAATAAAATGAAGCAATCATTAACTCTGGGGAAAAAATAAACAAAATAATATATAAGAAATAGAAATGTGTGTAATTACGACACTGAAAGAGTCATAAAAACTTAGAGGTAATTTAACACAGCAACCCTAGAGAGTATAACTTTCAACAAAGGGGATGTGGCATTGATAGATAAATGTCACAGCCTTCCATGCACTGGATGGCCAGTTCTGAGAGGCAGTCTGTATATTCCTCAAAAGTCCTGGCAGGATTGAGCCACCCTTGCCTACCT
This sequence comes from Physeter macrocephalus, assembly GCF_002837175.3. Lineage (NCBI taxonomy): Eukaryota > Metazoa > Chordata > Mammalia > Artiodactyla > Physeteridae > Physeter > Physeter macrocephalus. Next base: position 3,384,654 of record NC_041221.1, read on the forward strand.
CCATGACTTTACTAATACACCTTTGTATGGCTTTGTCTTTCTTCTCTGTCTCATTCTCCCAGCTCCATCACTCCTGGTTTCTGGGATTGCATCTCAAATAAACTACCTGCACTGAAAACAAATCCCACTTTATTCTTCTTCCCCCACCCCCTACTTAAATCCACTCTACAAAGCTAGTTTTTGCCCCACTCTTTGAATGAAATCTAGAGCAAGTTCTCTGATTTGTATGTGTATACAGTGGTCTTTATTAAATAATTTAAAAGCTCCCTGGCCATCAGAAATCATAAAAATGTCTTGTTTCGGTAATTAAAATCTTCAGACCTACCTAATGCCCTCTGACTATTTAGGTCTATGGCAGGTTGGCTGCCACAGGGGGTGGGCAGCTCAGCCTTGTGTTTCCTCTCTCTAGTCTCAGCTTGCTAAGCAAGGGTTCTGGCTCCTTTAGGGTGGGAACAGAGGGAAGAAAAGAGAGGTAAGCGGGGCAAGAAAAGCTTTATTTGATGAGTGGTGTCGTGAAATGGCAAAGCTGTTTCTGAGCTGGGTGCGTATTTAAAGATGATGCCTTCTCTTATGGTGTGATTTTGTGCGGGTTTTGGAGATACCCTCACCTCAACAATTCTTGGGGATTTCTCACCTGTAATTCTATTGGTAGAGGCAAATGCCTTTCCCAATCTGGCCACCGATTGTTCCCCCTTTGGCTCCTGAGAATCCAGTGGTCTACCCCTCTCTTTGGGACACCATGCCCCTCCAGGCTGGTCTCTTAGACATAAGATGTTCTCTCACATGTGGGCCATCTGCCCCAGGGCTTACTGTCCTTCAACCTTTGCTCTGATGAACTCTGGGAGTGCAGGGCACCCCCAATGCTACCACCTCTTTTGTCTCCATCATCAGAGTCACAGGTCTCACTTTCAGATTTTTCAGACATGATTCAGATACCACCTACTAAGTCCCTTTGAGCTCTTGGAGATTTAGATCAGCCTCTGAGGGGACCCACTGAAGCCTCTTTCCCTAGGCTGGAGGGGAAAGAAAAGCGTGTCACACCTCTCTCCCGTGTATGTTGCTGTCGGGGTGGGAGGGTGTTGGTGTTAGAATCCTCGGCACTCTGACAGCTCTCTCCAAAATTATTCACCTAATCTGCAATCCCCTAGTCTTCTACAGCCTTTCTTTATAGGCTGAAGCTGGCTGGTCAGCTAAGAGCAGAATCCAGTTATTGGATTCTCCATTGCAAGTCCTGCTCAGGCAGCCTCAGGCCTCACTTTGGAATGTGAGAATCAGCAGCATTTGTCGTCTTGGAGATTCAGTCTAAATTGAGAGAGAAAAGGGGGGTCCCATTTTAACATCCTTTTACACATAATATGCAACTTGGCTCAGCAATATGCAACCTTTATACTGTCCTAACCCCATACACACTGAAGACTGATGTAACCAAAAATGGTGGTGGGACCATAATGGGAGATGAGGAGCAGGGTGGGAGAGCCACAGCTTCATCCACCCAGAGTGTAAGTCAAGGCTCTTAGTTGCAAACAACAGACTCCACTCTGGCTTGTTAAAGTAGGGGATGGGTTATCAAATCAGACAGCATTCTAGAATCTCCAGGAACAACACCTAACTCACTATGGGCTGCACTGGGGGATGCCTCACTGTCTCCGGTGCCCAGCACCTATGCTGCAGCCAGCACATCACACCGCTGACACCCAGGACCGTGCATCGGAGACTCACAAAAGCCAGACCCTACACTACCACGGGTGCCAGAAGACTCCTTCCCCTATAGGCCCCTTTCCTCACGTGCTCACTTCGGAATCAAAACTCTAGCAGGTGCATCTGACTGATGAAGTCTCAATTACATCTCTACACCCCAGCTGTAAGGGAGGCTGAGAATGCAATTTTTATGGTTTCTATCTTCAGAACACAGGAAATGGCCAGAATACGAGGAGTGTTCAAAAAATATCAAAACTCTACAAATAACAAATGTCTATTTCCAGAAGTCAGCAGATAATGATGAAAAGCGATGAATCCAAAAATTGCAGACGGGCATCTTAACTGGAAAAGTGTTGGTAAATACCACAAGAAATGGCTCAAGAGTTGAAAGGCCTGGAAAGAAGGATGGAAGGTAGAGGGTAGTAGGTTAAGGGACAGATGTTTTTTTCACAGAAGTCATTGGGCAATGTTCATTTTTTTTTACACCATGCATATGTGACACTCTGATAAATATAAACCTGTTAAAGGGGTCACATTTCAGAATCATCAGACTTTAAAGGTGACGCCTCTCAGCTATCCCAGGGCAGCTGGCCTGCTAGACCCACTGGCCGGGGTATTTGGCACGCTGCCAGATAGTGTGTTTTCTGCTGATCTGTCCACAGCTGTCTGCTGTGGATAGAGTTGCTGTGTCTCTCGCTAACAGTGCAACATTGGCCTAAGGAGGGAAAGTGACTGGCTTTTGTGGGATTTTTCATTGTTTTTAATGTTTTTGGTTTATCCACCATAAATATGAAAATCATGTTGAAGTTTAAAAGAAAATTATAATGCTAAGTTCACCAACCATTTCTCAGTGCAGGATATTGCAATACAAGGCTATGGTTTCAAAACCAGACCGAAGAGCTCACTGTGCCTCTTTGCCTCCTGTACCCAGAGCCGACTCCCAGGCGTGTGCCCCATGCAGAAGGACCCCATGCTTCGTTTACAGCTCTGCTATTGCTGCCTCACCATTCCTCATAATTTTTGAGCGAGGGGCCCCTGCATTTTCATTTGGCACGGGGTCCTGCAAACTCTATAACCCATCCTACATGTGCCTTAAAGTCCCGCACTAAATGCAAGGCTCAAGAGAAAACTTTAGTTGAGGTTTTAGTGTATTTCTTTTCTTCTCCATCTTTCTCTCTCTCTCTCCATCAGAGATTCCTAATCTAGAGGCTCCTGAAACTGCACACAAAATTTTCCGTAGATGTGTGGACATGTGTTTTTCGAGAGAGGTCCTCTTGTTTCATCAAGTTCTCAAAAGTTTTGTGACCCTTCCTCCAAAGTCTAAGAACCACCAATTTATATGAGCTTTGACCTTCTAGGTCCTTTTGAACAACTCAGCATAAACGTGTACTTCCGTCTAAATTTTGGTCGTAGGTGGTACGTAAAGTATAACTACATCATGTGTTCGTTCTGTAGAGGCTGATCCATGTGCTTGACCTTCTCGTCACCAGGCCTCCCTTCCAATGGGGGAAACAGAGCCAAGCAATGCGCAAACTCCCCTTGCTTGAAATGGTTGGAAATGGCACAGCTGGTTGTCAGATTCTCTTCTTAGGCAAAAATGCAGGTGTTTATAAGCCAAGTACTCGCTGTGGCTCTTGTTCTTGAAGGAGCCATTCTATTGATGTAAGGCAGCTCATCTAAAGGAAAATTCATTTGATGCAGTGTGGCTTTAAGAGTTGCTTTGCCTTTCATGGAATCCTCTAGATAATAATAAACTCTGAAAAAATAGAATCGAAGCATGTTAAACCTGGATGGGTTCCTAGAGATGGATAAGAACTGCTCTCACAAAAAGCTTAGCGTATGTTAAAGCATTTTAGGGACAGTTTGCCAAAGTTTATTCAGTCTTGTGCTTTTGACAGGTTAAATGGACCCTTTGAGATCTTTCTTCCTCACACAGGCTCGCTTGCTTAATTAACAGAGTCCTGGAAGAACAGGGGGCTGAGTCTTTGCTTTAGCATCTTGCCCAGGACTCCAGGTTAGCAAAGGGCTTCCACATGCCCCAATTATTACATTTGATCTCACTTCTCTTTGGAGTAACATCAACCCAGTTGTTCTGGTAAAGAAATCAAAACTCAGAGAAGTTGCATAATGTGCCCAAGGCCATAGAATAGGGAATGGTGCTGTTTGACTCTTAATCCAGCTCTTCCTTCGACTGCCTCTCCAGCCTTGGGAAGGAAACACTTCCCCAGACAGGTTCTCCTCTTGAAGACTCCAGCAGCTCTACTGGGAGGTGCTGGCACCCACTTCTTAGCTGCGTGAACTTAGGCATTTCACGTAAACTCTCCATACTGTTTCTTCAAGCTGACTGTGGCAATAAAAATACCATCCACCCCATAGAACTGCAGTGAGAACGAAATGAATTGTTATTTGTAAAAAAAGAATTTTTAGCACTAGCTCATAGTAAAAACCCTGGTGTTTATGTTATTATGATTATTAATAATACTATTATAACTATCCTTACCCCTCACCCATATTGAGAATTATTTTTCAAGTAGCTTCAATAATTTGAAAACAAAAACAATTAGGAGACAAAAAAGAAGTATCTTGGTGTTGTTTTTTTGTTTCTTTTTATATATTTATTTATTTATTTATTTTTGGCTGTGTTGGGTCTTCGTTGTTATGCACGGGCTTTCTCTAGTTGCAGCCAGTGGGGGGCTACTCTTCGTTGTGGGGCGCGAACTTCTCATTGCGGTGGCTTCTCTTGTTGTGGAGCATGGGCTCTAGGCATGCGGGCTCGGTAGTTGTGGCTCACGGGCTCTAGAGCACAGGCACAGTGGTTGTGGCACACGGGCTTGGTTGCCCTGTGGCATGTGGGATCTTCCCAGACCAGGGCTCGAACCCATGTCTCCTGCAATGGCAGGCTGATTCTTAATCACTGCGCCACCAGGGAAGTCCTTTGGTGTCGTTTTTTTGTTTGTTTGTTTGTTTGTTTTGCTTTGTTTTGTTTTGGTGTCGTTTTGATTCACACACTTGGATACCTGGAGAGGGTGACCTCTCTTCTTTATTAGCCATTTGTATTTATTTTGTGCATTGCCCCACCATTTCCTTATGCATGTTTTTAGTGAAGTATAGTTGATTTATAATGTTGTGTTAGTTTCAGGTATACAGCAAAGTGATTTGGTTATACATATATATGTATGTGTGTATATATATATATATATATATAATATTTTTTTATTCTTTTCCATTACAGGTTATTACAAGATATTGAATATAGTTCCCTTGTGCTATACAGTAAACCCTTGTTGTTTATCTATTTTATGTATGATAGTGTGTATCTGCTAATCCCATACTCATAATTTACCCCTC
>NC_041221.1:3389709-3410057 GCF_002837175.3 Physeter macrocephalus
CCCCCTCCCTTTTTGGTAACCGTAAGTTTGTTTTCTATGTCTGTGAGTCTGTTTCTGTTTTGTAAATAAGTTATATTGTACTGTTTTTTAGATTCCATGTCCTTATGCATTTCTGACCCAGCGTCAAGAAGGGCTTTGGGCTGACATTGCCCATTGAATAGAATTGATGTATTTTAATGTGCCTTGTGCCCCACTCCCACTTCAACTCAGGGAACACTGTGACGTCATGAGCACAGACAGGCCTTGAAAATTAATTTCATTGCTCACTTGGAACAAAGTTTGGGAAGCAGAGATGTTTTCTCTGATAAATCAGAGCAATTTCATGGTTGTTGAGGAAAAGACGAACAATATGACCCACTCATTTTTAATGGAGGCACTAAAAGTAGAGCGACTCTTATTTCTTTAAGATGACTTTTAAATTTACATGTAAGCGCCTTCTTTGTCCAACCAGTCAACAGCCCACACAAGTCAACCAATGGGCAGGATTTTCAACTGGAGAAATGAAGGAGGAAGAAATTGCAGCTGCTCCACCAAATCACACCTCTCTCTTCTCTCTCATTTTCAATCGGGAAATTATCTGCACCCCCCGCCAACTGTATTTTTTAACTGACACCTCAGACACCATCTTCTAATGACAGGGTCTGTTGTTGGAGATGGCTACCATCTCCCTATGATCCTCTTTGCAAGGTGCCCTACAGATAGGCAAACTCAGCCCTCCCCCCACCAACTTTCAGCTGTACTCTGAGGGCAATCGTAGGCGGCCAACCATGATGGAAGTTGTAGCGAAGGTTCTATGCTGGACGGGGGATTAGAAAACTAACGAGCTTCCTGTTCCTGTTGCAGACCATATGGCCAGGCCAGACATTTCTCCAAATGGACTTCATAATAACACAAACTGCAACAGCAGAAAGTAGAAGGAAAAGAAAGATGACCAGGATCCTATGTACGAAGAGCATAGCCCACACTACATGATTTAATCCCCAGCTGCATTGAGAGAGTCACTTTAAGTTTTTCAGAGACTAAATATCTGATAAGACCCAAAACTCCACTTTTTCCTCTCCCAGTCCTCTATCTCAATACCCACAAAGACACTCCCTGGGCTGCACTCCATCCCTCCCCACACACTCTGATTTTAGTGTCATAAATACCTGTGGGGAGCTATTTGGTGAATAAGAAGCTTTTGGAAGAGAGACAATCTAAAATTAATAATGCTTTTTAACCAGAGGGTGAGTATGGGCTGATTATACTATTCATGAAGTCAACCTGCTGCAGGGAGATGGGACAGAGGCAGGTCAAGTGGGAGAGGAAAGACGAACATCAAGGCGACCTGTGTGTTTTTTGTTTCAGCGGCTGGATGACTTCCCCTTATATAAAGTTGTTATTCAGATTACTCAGAGAGGCCTGATATGTGTCAAATGCAGAGCAATCACAAGGTGTGACTTTAATGTGTCCTGAAAATGCAGTCATGCCTTCATCCTTCGACTTCCCAGGGTCACAGGAACATGAAGCATCTCACTGCTGCCATCCTGTCCCTGGATGCCCCAGACTTTGCTTTCTCAGCTGCAGGGCCCTAACTATTATCCAGCCATAAAGGATGCTGTTCAAGAAGGAGCTGGAGAAGTCACACTCTCACACCAGCACCTCCAGGAGAGCCAAGAGCCATGTGAGGAAGAGGAAGTGCTGGTCTCAGTTCAGAAGCCCCCTGGCCAAGGTAGGGGGGGCAACTGCTGAGGACACAGGGCAGGAGAATTTGCAGGCTTGGACACTGGTGACTCACCTTGAGACCCAGTACTTCTCCAGACTCCATTTGCAGAGCTGATCAAAGTCTTCATGTTTTTACCTGTCAAGTTGCTGGAGCCGATCAAGTCAGATGACACATTACGTTGCCAGGGGCTGGGGAACAGACACGTTCAAACATTGCTGCTGGGAGTGTGAAATGGTACAATCTCTGATGTGGGCACCTTGGCAAATAAAATCTCTATCCAGATAAAAAAGTGCATCCTCCCCTTAGCAGAGTCATCCTTCTTATAGGATTTTATCCCGTGGATACCTTACACATACACAAAATGCAGTATTCCTAGGGTTTTCACAGCTGTATTGTCTGAACTGGAAAGAGATTGGAAACAACCCAAATGTCTATCACTAAATGACTGGTTGTAAAAATGAAGACACATACGTACAAAGGAAATCAACACTGCCGTTGAAAACAAGAATCAACACTGTACATTCTGAAACAGAAAAAGCTCCATGATAATATGAAGTGAAAAGAGAAAGTACACAGTACTGTGTATAATATGCTACTATTTGCACAACGTGTATGTTTATGTACATATATGCTTCTGTATATGCAGAATTGCCCTGGAAGTATCCACAAGAAAGTGGTTAACTGCAGTTCCTTCTAGAGAAGAGAAGAAACAGGTGGCTGGGAGATAAGAGAGGAGAGAGAGTCTCTTTGCATTATATGCCCTTTTCTATCTTTCAAGTATGGACTGTATTCAAGTATTAATTTTTTTAACTGAAAAAAATTAGCTATATGACTCTTACGATTATTCGCAGGAACTCTTCTAATGTTCTTGAGGTCAGACGTCCAAAATCAGTCTCAATGGGCTAAAGTCAAGGTGTTGGCAGGACCAGTTCTCTCTGAAATCTCTAGGGGAAGATCCAGTTCCTTGCTTTTTCCAGCTTTGAGAAGCTGCCTGCATGTGTTGTCATGTGGCCGTGTCACTCTGACCTCTGCATCTGTGGTCACATCTCCTCTCCGACCCTCACCCTCCTGACTCCCTCTGATAAGGGCCCATGTGATTACATTGGACCCATCTGGATAAGCTGGGACAATTAACAGGGGATTAGGACGGGGACATATTTGGGGGCCATTATTCAGCCTACCACAGGGAGCATAGAAGGAAACACTTCTGTCTGTTTCATTCCTTTTTCTCTTGTCCTCTAGGAAGAGCTCACCAGTGGGGTGGATCACACCATGAAAGGTCGTGCTCCCTCACCCTCTGGGCCGCCCACGCTTCACTCCTCCCCTTTTCTTCTCCGATGAGCAAAGCAATCAAGTCCACCTGAGAAGCCTGGAAGCCTCCACCCTGGGATGGGACACGAGGCTCCACCACATTCCCCTGGCCGTTCACTCAGAGCCCCACATCTTGGCCGCTGGTGAGGCTCTGCCTAGATCGTTCATTGCATTCAATCCGTTGACATTTCCGACAGTTCCAGACCCACCAGCCAGAGCCTTGGAGGGTTAGAGACCTGGATTTAGACAAGGTCACAAGAGTCCTAGTTAGGGGAACTTTGTGCCACATTTCCCAACTTTTTTTTTTTAACAGAAGGTTGACCCCTTTATTAATTTTCTTCTATGAGCTCTTAGACTTTAAAAGCTTTTTGTCTTCCAAGCAATTTATACTTACTAAGCAGTAGCCCATGTGTTCTAATCACAGACTAAGTCATAATTTTTATTAAGCTTTTAAAAATCCTTAAACCCCTATTATCATATCTAGGAATAAAAGTCTTAACAGTGTGAGGAGTCTAGCTTCAGAAGCCTGGATTCAAAAATATGAGTAGAGACAACCACGATATTAATAATAGTACAGTGACCACTGGGCTGAGCGTCAGAATGCTGGAGTCCAGTCCACTCGCTAGCTGTGCAGAATTGGGAAGTCACCTGCTCACGGCCTCAGTCTCCTCATATGAAAATCACAGGCCCCTCCCAGAGCCTCTGATTTAATTGGCCTAAAGTGGGATTCAGGTTTCGGTAATTTTTTTGTTGCTGTTGTTCTTGTGGTTTTGGCTGTGCAGCGCGGCATGTGGGATCTGAGTTCCCCCACCAGGGATCGAACCCACGCCCCCTGCAGTGGAAGCGCTTAACCCCTGGACCACCAGGGACGTCCCTCAGCATTTTTAAAAGTTCCCCAAATGATTCTGATGTGAAGCCAGGGTTGAGACCACTGGTTGGACAAAATCTAGCCATGCCAGAGCACACCCTGGGCCTGTGTCTGGTAGCTGAGTCCAGGATGTCAAGGGGGAACTCCTGGAACTCTGTGAGAAGAAAGGCATCTGGGAGGCAGGTAGGGCAGCCAGGGGGAGGGAAGTAGGCCAAGTAATGCCTGGAGACAGCAAACATTGACTCCCAAGGGGCTTGGGCCACCTGGTGAGGCCAAGCAGAAGAGTTATTGGCAATTTTTACATTGCTTATCAAGTCAGTGACAGCCAGAGCCTAATGTGATTTGAAAGCCTCTGAAAGAGACATTGCAAATTAGGGTCAGAGCCAGGGCCAGTCAGCAGTCTGCTGCCCAGGCTCGCTTGCTGTCTCTCCTGCCCTGCCCCAGGGGGCGTCTTCCCCCTGCACTCACACTGTCTGGTCTAAATCACTTTTCCACCAAAACTTACCGAGGCAGCATTGTGGGGCAACATTTGAGAGAGATCTCTGGCTCTGGCCTGACTGTTAAAAGCTTTTCCACTGGGCTTCCCTGGTGGCGCAGTGGTTGAGAATCTGCCTGCTAATGCAGGGGACACGGGTTCGAGCCCTGGTCCGGGAAGATCCCACATGCCGCGGAGCAACTAGGCCCGTGAGCCACAACTACTGAGCCTGCGCGTCTGGAGCCTGTGCTCCGCAACAAGAGAGGCCGCGATAGTGAGAGGCCCGCGCACCGCGATGAAGAGCGGGCCCCCGCTTGCCACAACTAGAGAAAGCCCTCGCACGGAAACGAAGACCCAACACGGCAAAAATAAATAAATAAAATTAATAAACTCCTACCCCCAACATCTTTAAAAAAAAAAAGCTTTTCCACTAGCTGTTCCTAAACAGGGAAGATGGTGGCTTCCCCACAAGGCTGATTTCCCAGAAAATGGGACCCAGATAGGCCAAGAAGCAAGGGATAGTGGTGTGAGGTGCGTGCGGGGTTGGGCCATGTGCTAATAATGTCTACTAGGGAATAGTCCAGGACTTAAAGGAGGTCAGGATATATCACCCTAGCTCTAGAGGGAAGGCAGAGGCTGGCTGAATTTAGCCATCTTCTTTTTGTTTGGACATAAACTGCTGCCTTTCTTCTTTGCCCTATAGAGGATTAGAAGGAGGCTCCCGCATTATTTTGATTAGCCATTAGTCACCTATTTCTCTGGCATGTGATGCTTTTGTTTCCTGATTAGTGTAACCTAGATATCTGAACCAAAAATGGAAAGACACAGTTTAGTATAAGCTGTCTGATGGTAGGTTTTCCCATTATTTGTAACTATATAAACAAAAAGATAGCAAGATAGAATATCAAAGTTTAGACCATGATGAAAAATCTAAGATTCTAAGGAAGTTCCAAAACTTTGCGGTGCCATCATCATAAAATGCATTGTGTGGGATGTCGGCAAAAATGGTGGACCGATGGGAATTACCTGGCTGTCCAGTGGTTAGGACTCAGCCCTTTCACTGCTGGGGCTCAGGTTTGATCCCTGGTTGGGAAACTAAGATCCTGTAAGCCACACTGCATGGCAAAAAAAAATAGTGGACCAAGAATCTCTGAAACACCACCCCTCGATAAAAACACTGGCAAAAATTGTCAAAGTCAAATTTTTCAAAAATGTAGAAATTAGCCAAAGGCTAGCAGCAATCTAGGTGCATTTATTAAAGAAAAATGGCTGAATCATTGTAAGAACAGAGAACTTTGTAGCATTTTAACTTGCTCTAGTCCCATCCACTCACTCTCAGATCTGTAGTACTCATGAAAACCAGTAGCTCACAATCAGTGAAAACCAGCATACTGGCAGCCATTGAGTAGGGCAGAACAGGGTTGGAGCTCCTTCAAAGCCTCACTACCAGACAACTATCATTAACTGACCAATCTGGTGGTTCCTGGAAGAACTTGATAGATACAGGGTAACGGGACAGAGTAGGTAGTTAAATAGTTAATCCCACTAGAGGACGGTAAGTAAAGAAAAATGTGTGGGAGACCCTTGTAAGTTAATGATCACTCAAGAAAGCAGGTTTGCTTAACCACAAAACCAAACAGGCTTGCTTAGCAACAAAACCATGCAACAGAAGCATGAGACGTCTCAAAACAATAAAACAATGGTGGCGTGAGACACATACCCTGCCCAGTGAGCTCAGTAAGTTGATGATTCCTAGGACACACTCCTCTGCATGCACTAAAAATGAAAATATAAGGAAAAGGTGACAGTATACTAAAACCTGAGATGATTTACCATTTTTAGCATATGTTACCACCTTTTTGTTCATTTCCATTGTGCCATGACAGTCCTGACTTGACCATGTAGGGACAAGAAAACTCCCCCACCTGACATGAAGGAGGAGCTGATGATGGAAGCTTGACGCCTACTCAAGAATGAGGAAGAAGGTGGTCTTTTCCCCTCCCCACTTCTCCTTTGATTATAAAACTGTAGCCCACTAAGTTCCTGGGGAGTGGCAGCCTCTTGCTGGTCCGCTTGTAAGCCTCACAAGCTTCCTATTCTAATAAAACACTTCTTATCTATCACTTTGCCTCTCCCTGAATTCTTTCTGCACTGAGACGTAAAGAACCGGAGCTCCTCGGAACCCCCAAAACGCCACCTAGCGGTTTCAAACTCACTAGCAAGACTGTCTTTACTTGACTCAGAACTCTCCAAGTACAAACAGGCTTTTCCTCAAGACGTTTGTCAAAAACAATCAGAGACAGTTGTTTAACATCATGGCTGCCTGAGACAGTGCATAACAGCCAAGGCAAACAATAAGCCAACCAAAAAGCTTAAAAGGAAAGTCTGGGGAATGAGTTATTCAGAGGGGGCTTTTCAAAGTTCTGACATATTCCTGGGACTCTAGAAGGCCACACACATGCACAGGACTGTGGGCATGACCACAGCTGTGTCATGCTCAGGCAAGACCTGAGAAGGTCTTAAGCTCTCAACTCTGATTGACCTTGTGGCTCTGTACAAGCAGGAAGTAAAGGCTAAGGCAAAGTTGTAAACTACTTGTCTGAGTGTTAAAGGTAAACCCCCAATACACACACAGAGCCCTCACAAAGATTTAGAGACTTATTGGTTCTGAGCATTTAAGAAATCTCTGTTCAATCATTAGGATACCACTAAGCTAAATGAACAGAGACTTCATGGCCACCCACGACAAAGAATACAGGCTTTACAGAATTAATTCAGAAAAGTCACTAAACAAACAACAACAAGCCCTGGAGAGGGGAAAGAATCAGCTTCCCAGAGTTGGCACATTATATTATTTAAAAGATCCAGTTTAACCTGTGACCTAGCAGTTCAACCCCTAGGTATACATCTCAGGGAAATAAAAACATATGTTCACTCAGAAACATATAATAAACACAAATAATCCTAGGAGCCTACTCAAAATAGCCAAAAAAAAAAAAAGGAAACAACCCAAATGTCCATCAATAGATGAATGGATAAATAAAATGTGGTATATAAATGCTATGAAATATTATTATCTGGCAATAAAAAAGAATGGAATGCTGAAATATGCTACAACATGGATTAACCTTGAAAACACACTAAGTGAAAGAAGCCAGTCACAAAAGATCACATATTATACAATTCTGTTTATATGAAATGTCCAGAATAGGCAAATCCATAGAGACAGAAAGTAGGTTTGTGGTTGCCTCTGGCTGGGGTTTCTTTTTGAACAAGTGACAAGAATGTTCTAAAATTGACTGGGAATTCCCTGGCGGTCCAGTGGTTAGGACTCAGTGCTTTCACTGTGGTGGCCTGGGTTCAAGCCCTCGTTGGGGAACTAAGATACCGCAGAGTACATGGCATGGCCAAAAGTTTTTAAATTTTTTAAAATTAAATTGGTTGTGGTGATGGTTTCACAACTCTGTGAATGTAGCCAAAACCATTGAATTATATACTTTAAATAGGTAAATTGTACGGTATGTGAATTATATCTCAATAAAGCCGTTACCAAAAAAAAAATGGTGGCCTTAAAATCTTGCCTTTCCTCCCGCCTTCTCTACAGGGTATTTACTAGACAGTGAACAGAGGTTAGAAGAATCATCAGCAACCTGGAAATTATCATTTTATCTTGTCCAGCTTTGACATACACAGCAAGGTTGTTTCTATTTGAAAACAAAATGTAGCCACAAAGGGGCAATTGTCTAAGCTTCCTTAACATTTACATCCTAGCAAACAAATAAGAGCAGTTCTCCTGGGTTCCCTTACCCTACTGCTCTCTGCCCGGGTGCCCCTTCTCAATAAAGTCTTTTGCTTTCTCAGCACGTGTGTCTCCTCGGACAATTCATTTCCAAGTGTTAGACAAGAGCCCACTCTCGGGCCCTGGAAGGGATCCCCCTTCCTGCAACACTATAATCAAAATGACTAGCAATGGAGAAGGAATTTCAGGCTTACTGGCTTATTTTAAGCTTAGGCACAGAGAATAAAGTATGTAGCAGTCACATATTTGGTTCTGGTCAGAATCACTTAGGTTTCTTCTCTATAATTGCTTGACCTTAGCCATCGGTTCTGTGCCAATTCTTATTTTACTGTTTTGGGCACATGTACTCATCTTGCTGGGAGTTGTGACTCAGGTCATCTGATCTTGCTGGGAGGAGCCCCTGGTTTGATCTCTGGGGTTGTAGGCATAAACTGAGGTGCCTGGGATTCACAAAGATCCCCCATGGCCCTGCTCTGCCTCACCTTGCCCCTGGCAATGGTCATTTGATCCAAGGAGGAAGGTTCTGGACTCAAACTGGGCCAAAATTTAAAAGAAACACAAAGTTAAGGATATTCTACAAAATACCTGAACAGCACTCTTCAAAACTGTCAACGTCGTCAAAGACAAGGGAAGTCTGGAAACTCACAGTATAGAGGAGCCTAAGGAGTCATGACTACTAAATGTAATATGGTGCCCTGGATGGGATCCTGGCACAGAAAAGGACATTGGGTAAAAACTAAGGAAATCTGAATAAACCATGGAGTTTAGTTAGCAGTAAGGTATGGATATCAGTTCATTAGCTGTGACAAGTGCACCATAGCAGTGTTAACAATCGGGAAACTGGGTGTAGGAAATCTTTCTAACATTTTTGCAACTTTTCAGTAAATCTGAAACTATTCTAAATTAAAAGCTGATTTAGAAGAGTGAGAGAAACAGAAACATAGAGACCAAAAGTGATTGAAGCTGAGTGTTATGTCACCACCCCAGGAAGCAGTCCATGAGATTCTGCTGCTGCGGTCCCTGGGGTAGCCCTAATTCCTGTTCAGCCTTATGATCTTTCTTTGATTCTGCAAGCTCTCCCAGTTTGCTTTCCATAGTCCCAAATGTGCTGAAGTTAACCAGGGATAAATTCTGTTGCTTGCAGCCAAAGGACCTTACCGTCACGTTCTGCTCCTGAGTCCTCAGGAAATAGGTCACGCCAGCCTTCAATTTATAAGGCAATGGTTGGGCCATAACACAAGTCTTGCTCTATAATTTTTATACCCTTCGTAACCAAACCTCTTAGTAGAGATGTTGACAGAGCAGACCCTATTTTAGCCCTTCCTCTTCTCATAGCATGAGTCTCTACAGAGATGGGGCCCATGCCCATGGAAGACATTACTAACTGAACACAATACCTGTACCCTGAGCATGACTGCAGAGTAATAGATGCTGCTGGTGTCCCACCCAGATCCCCTTTATTGGAAAGTATGCCCATCCATCTCCCAGCTGTTATGAAGGTCGGCTGCTAGAGGCTCACAGCCGCTCTCATCTCCAGAGAATTGCCATCAGTGAAGGGGGAGGTGCCTCCCCCAAGGCAGCCTACAACCAATAACTGGCTAATCAGGGGCCACAAAAAAACAGCACTCTTGTCTCAAGGTGAGACCAACTCTGAGATGTGATTCATCCTCCAGGGACCCCACTGGGATCAGGCTGAAGCTAGGCTGCACTGCGACCACATTCTTCTGTAGCTCCTTCCCCTGCCCTGTATGGCTTCCTCCACTCCCTTTCTCCAAAGAGTCCTCCCTCAATAAAACCAGAGCATCAGAATCCCTGATTCAGGTTCTGCTTCAGGGAACCCAACCTAAGACATGCGACACAGAGCCCTTCTCAACATTGTGGCCGTGCAGCCACTACCAATATATGAGTTGATACATGAGGTGAAGCCTATTTGACATCTCTACTGGGAATAATACTAACAAATGGGAAAAATTACATCAGCAAAAAAAGAAACATCAACAAAGAAGCTAGAAGCCTAGATGACTCGCCAATTTAACTATTGGCCTCTGCAAAGGCAAAGGAGAGTAAGCAGTCTTGTGACTTCTTTGTTGTGACACAGGGTTTAGGTATGATTTGGAGACCTGTCTGTCCATATTTCTTCTTCCTCAGTCCACCATTTAGGACAAATGTTTCTACAGGAAGGATGCCTGCAGAACCAAGTGGGAAAAGATGAAGTTAAAGAAGTACATCTTTACTCCAAGAAGCTGTCATGTCTAATAGCTGAAGGCATTTCTCACTCTCCTTGGCTGGGTGAGCTAGTTAAGGAGCAGGTACACTGTCTTAAGAGCATCAGGAAACTATCTGCAATTGGACGTCTTTCTTACTAAATATAACCTTGCTTTTTTTCACCCTATTGTTTAATGCCAGCTGAGTTTTACCAAAAGAAAAAAAAAAAGGAGTGTATTGGGTAGGAAATGGGTAAGACTGCTGAACTAAAACTCAAAATAATAATGGCAAAAACTAAATCAAAATCTATTAAACCTCAAAATAATAATGGCAAAAACTAAACCAAAATCTATTAAACCTCAAAATAATAATGGCAAAAACTAAATCAAAATCTATTTATCTCTCATGCAAAAGTACAGGCTGGTATGGCATAGATCTCGAAGGGGTACAAATTCCTAGTACCTTGTAGATTTGTCATCCTTAGAGTGTCACTCTTGTCCACTGATGGTCCAGCACAGTGCTAAATTTCAGCAGCCTGGAGGTGGGAAAGGGTAGAGGAGGGGGGATCTGCCCTTTCCTTTTAGGAGGATGATCTGGATCATATATCACTTTGGCTCACTTTCCATTGACCAAGAGTTAGATACACAGCCACACTTAACAGCCAAGGAGAATGGGAAAGTGAAGATTTAATCTGACAGCCTTGAGTCCAGCTAAAAATTAAGCCTTCTATTTCTGAGAGAGAAAAGAGAATGGATTTGGGGGACAGCTATTAGAGAGAGAAGATGCACGACCTGAGAAGGACACTGTCCTTTTTAGGGACACTGGGCTGACTTAAAAGTCTCAGACACTCCCATTCAGTGCCTCTGGTACATTGTATTACTGTTCACCAAATTCTGTCTTCCTCTTGTGGTTTCCCTTCCCCCACCATCCACTTGCTTTGGCCAATGGATTGTGGGCAGAAGTGATGTGTGTCACTTACTGGTAGAAGTTTAAAGGCCAGCACATGGTTCACGGCCTCTCTCCTCCCTCTACCACGAGACCAGTGATGTTCTAGACAGAGGCTGCTCTATCAGCCTTTGAACTGCAGATGATGAGAGCAGAGCCCCAGCTGACCTGAGATGAGCTTGCAGCACGAGTGAGAAATGAACCTTGATGTTACAAGCCACCGAGGTTGCCAGGTTGTTGCTATATAGAGACAGATTCAGCATTCCTGTCCTCCTGCCAGTGGAATTTTTGTTCAAAAAGTATAGCTCCGGGCTTCCCTGGTGGCGCAGTGGTTGAGAGTCCGCCTGCCGATGCAGGGGACACGGGTTCGTGCCCCGGTCCGGGAAGATCCCACATGCCGCAGAGCGGCTGGGCCCGTGAGCCATGGCCGCTGAGCCTGCGCGTCCGGAGCCTGTGCTCCGCAACAGGAGAGGCCACAAACAGTGAGAGGCCCGCGTACCGCAAAAAAAAAAAAAAAAAAGTATAGCTCCATTGCCATAAGCATAATAGTATTAATGGCTGCCTTTTACAGAACACTTGCAATGGGTTAAGCCCTAATAATTTTATTCAGTGTTATCATTAAACTTTACTTGGGTTTGATAATCAATTTACAGATGGCTCCTAATTCTTTCACCATATGGTAATTATAAAATTCATCACTGAAGTGCATACAGGTTACTGCTAGTTGAAACAATTCTATCTGATAAATCCTTTTATAAAACAAGAATCTTTGGGGAATAAGCCCTGCCCTTAAATGTGTTTTCTAAGTTTAGCATTTCACAAATGCAAAACTATAAAATTATATTGTTAATAATTAGAAAAATGATAATATTAATGGTTTTATTGTTAGTGTACTACTTAACATTAAACTGACAGCTAGAATACTTTGACTGCAAATAGGTGAAGAACCAACTAAAAGTGATTAAAATGCTAAGGGTGTTCTAAACTGACTCAACCAAAAGCAAAGAGACAGGGAGGCCTAGGGTTGTTCCTTGGCTTTATGATGTCATTAAGGACCCATGCTTTCCATATTTCTGCTCTTCCATCCTTAGAATGTCGGTGATGTCTCCCCTCATGATCACAATGAGGCTGCCACAGCCCCAAGCACCATATCCACATATGACAGCATTTGCCAAAAGAAGAGAATGGTACAAACTTCCATTTATAAAATAAATAAGTCATAGGGTTGTAACGTACAACGTGGTGACCATAGTTAATAACACTGTGTTGTATATTTGAAAAGTTGCTAGGAGAGTAGATCTTAAAAGTTCTCATCACAAGAAAAAAGAAGTGTGACTGCGTGGTGATGGATGCTAATTAGACTTATTGCAGTAATCATTTTGCAATATGAACTTATATCAAATCATTATGTTATACAGCTGAAACCAATGTATACGTCAATTACATCTTAATTTAAGAAGAGAAAAAAGCAGTTTCTCCTCACTCATCTCTTTTCCTGAGGCAAGAAAGTCATTTTCTGAAGCCCCACGGTAGGTCCCCACCTGTGCCGATGGGCAACCGCCCACACCTAGCCACGCGCAAGACAAAAACGGCAAGGTTCTGTCACTTTCAGCCTCCACTGTGGGAATGCGCACGGCTAAATTAGTCAGGAGAGAATAGGTTCTGCTGTGGTAACAAACACCCCCAAATCTCAGTGGCTTAACGCACTCACCTGCCAAAAGTCCGTGGAGTCTGTCAGGGGTCTAGAGTGCACCATCTGTAACGTAAGGCTGCCTTGGTCCCCGCAGAGGGAGAAGAGGCAGCTGCGGGCTTACACACCAGCTCCTCTTTACTTCAACCTGGAAATAATTTACGTTACTTCCACCTACTTTACTCACGACTTGTCCCATGACCCTGCCTCGCCGTGAGCAAGCTGCAAGGGACGTAGGGACAGATGAAACCCTGGGCTCAGTCATGCTGGCTTTTCCCCTTTAAAAACAAAATTCAACCGAGTAAATTTGAAGATTCAATTGGCTTTATTCAAGGCTTCATGAATTGGGCAGAATCTCATCCAGTAACTAGAATAGCATTTCAAGGGGTTGTACAAAAATGAAAGGTTTTTATAGGTAGAAGGAGGGTGGAGCAAGGAAGCTAACAGCAAAAGGGAAAAAAAAGGATTGTTTTCAAGCCAGGTCACCTTCTTTTGGGGGGAGGGGGAGGGCCCATCATGCAGGTTACCTCTGCTTCCTTGGGGGGAGGGTACCGGGGGCGGGGGTGGAGAGATCCCACGTGACAGATCACCTCATTGGTTCTGACCAGAAAATTCCAGACTGGCCTATAAGGAATACTCTCCTGGGGAAGGTCGAAACTGCAATTAGGGCAGGGATTAAATCTAGGTTTGGTATCTTGGGCTTTAGCACAAGTGATGCCATTTTGGGCCTGTGGTTTCCTCTTTAACACCCCTTAATCACCACTCCCTCTCTGTTATCCCCTTGCCTCTTTCTCAGTCAACCCCAATACCATCCTCACTACACCCTAGTTTTCCTAGCCCCTGCCACCCCTCCCTTCCTCAGAGAGCCACAGGTGCCAAGTCCCTCTGTAACCAGAACGGGTAGGGGGTCCCCAGAGAAAGAGAAGCAGTCACGGCTTTCTTGACAGAAGAGAAGCCATTTTTGGCCTAAGCCATTTTGTGATCTAAGCCTGGCCACAATGCTTGCTCTTGAACAGGTCTCAGTAACTAATGATCTTAAGGGAACAAAGGAATGCAGAAACAAATGATGTTATCAGGCAAGAGAAGTACCAATAGCAAAGATAATATTGATAATATCAGTTGTAAAGACTCCCAGTTCTGTTGCAATGGTGAAGATTAGCCTGAAGCTCAACCACCACATCAACTGGAAACTAAGGGAGGATGATGTTGACCTTTTCTGACCCTCGTGACTTCAGTCAGCTAAAGCTTGGACTCTGTCGACTGCCCAAGCCCCTTCATGAAAATACATGTACCCTTACCTTAAAACTTCCCCAGTTTTGGGCTTCCCTGGTGGTGCAGTGGTTAAGAATCCACCTGCCAATGCAGGGGACATGGGTTAGAGCCCTGGTCCGGGAAGATCCCACATGCCGCGGAGCAACTAAGCCCGTGCGCCACAACTACTGAGCCTGCTTGCTGCAACTGCCGAAGCCCGTGCGCCTAGAGCCCGTGCTCCGCAACAAGAAAAGCCACTGCAATGAGAAGCGTAGCCCCCGCTCTCCGCAGCTAGAGAAATCCCGCGTGCAGCAAGGAAGACCCAACGCAGCCAAAAATAAATAAATAAAATAAAAATAAACAAAAAACTTCCCCAGTTTTGCTGTTTAGGGACACACTGCTTTGGGGAAGATCCGCGGTGTGCTCCTTACTGGCTACAAGTAATAATACATCCTTCCCCCTCCCGATCTTTGGCTTCGTTGTGTCTTTTGCCTCAACAGCCACCAAGAAGTGAACGCAGTTTTCAGGTAACACCTCCTGCATCTTAAAGAATGCACTGCTTCCAGTGACCTCCATTAAGTCAAAAGCACGCTGGCCTCTGCCTGCTGTTGCTGTCAAGAAGAAGGAGGGGGGAGTTTGGGGGCCATGGATAGAGGGAGAAGGATATTAGGAGTCCTCCAGGTCAAGGCAGTTTGCTTTTTCCCAAAACATCTAAATAATCATTCCAACCTCACACCGTGAGGCTTAGTTTCCTAAAACAAACAAAAATAACCTTTCTTAGTTCTGCATTAAACAGATTCGTCTTGTTGACATAACACTGACTTTTTAATTTCAGTTGTTTTTTAAAAAAATCATATATGTGCACTGGGAAAAGAATCTTAGCAAAATATTAATAGTGTTTATACCTGTGCAGTATCTTTCACCCTTATAAGTAATTTTTACTTTCTTCTTAACATACAAATGTGACCCTTTTAAAAGAAAAAGCTTTCATATAATTCCAAGGTATATCTTTTCTACCCTTGCTTTCAGGATGACCAGGAGAAGTTGATTCCCAGCACACATATCAATTATTATAACTATCAGGGATTCGTTTTCCCGTGGGGAGGTAGGAGCGAGGGACGGGGGAAGGTTATTTTACCCGAACTTGAAGTTGAAGCCGTCTGTGCAATGTTTGGTTCCCAGAAACAGTCTTCCAGCCCACCTAAAAAAAAATCTTCAGAGCCTAGCTGATACTGATAAGTTTTGACAGAAACTAAACTTCCAATCACTTTCACCCAGAAATGTTGAGAAGAAAGCGGAAGAGGGAGAATCCCCATCATCATCCTTTCTTGAGCGGCCCTCTCTGTTATTCACGACTCTAAGCAGAGAAAGGTCCCAGTGGAGGGGCCAGGTATGCGTGTGAGGTTCTTGACGGACAGCGTCCACGGGAAACTTTGATAGTATTCTGGCCACGGAGAAGCCACAAGGAAGGAAACCGAATGGGTCAGCTGCGTTCTGCCCTCAGGTTTGGTGTTTCTTAAATAAAGAAACCTCCAACTCTATCTAGCCCTTCGTGGAAAAAAAAGTGCTACAGGATCGGCACATTAATTACATGCCCAGGGCGTTTCCTAAGGAGAAAGTCTTTCGTGGGTTAAAAGAAAAAAGACTGTGTGATTTGACAGCAAGGGGCTCCTGGGTTATTCCCGATCGCGTTTCCTGAACCACAGACTTCTGTTTCTTCTTGGTACTGCGAAAACGAAAGAAGTTCTGAGGAAACAGAGAGGAAACTTTGATGTTAGAAGTGGATCTTAATTGCCGGAAACCTTGTGGGAATCACAGGCCCATGTCTGTAGGGGACACCCAGGAACATCAGTGCTGGAAGGGTCTGGAGATGGAGAGAACCAACAGCGACCAGTTATGAGACCCTGGGCAACATCAAGAGATCTAGCCAGCCTCAGTTTCTCCGTCTGTTAAGATGGGAATAATAGGGGCCCACAACATTGTTGTCAAGATTAAATAAGACTCAGGTACACAATAAAAGTCGACTCCCTGATCATATCTACATAGCTATCTTCATACACACACTCTATACACATGAGCTGCCACAAGCATCCATGTCAGAAAGGTTTATGTAAGTCACAATTTCATTGCTATTTTTGAGCGTTGGTTGGCTTGGTTTTTGTTTTCTTTTTTAAGTACTCAAGAAAATGTGTCTAGAGCTCTCTTCTCGGTGAACAATTACAGCAGAGGCCATTTACATGCCTCCTCCCTGGTTTCATTTATTTGTGAGTTATTTTCCTAACAGCCACTACAGTCCCCATAACACAGGAAGTCTTGTTCGTGGCTCACTTCTGGGAGACTTGACAGTTGCCAGTTAAATATTTAGATATTTCTCTTTAAATAAAGGAGCAAAAAATGAGGCCTCTTAAGCTGCTGAAATGTGGTCCTACCCCTCAAAGTTACATTTAAATGTCAAGGTTGTATTTGGCTTTCAGTGTTTTTAGAAAGGCCATAGTGATTTTGTACTTATGTTTTTTTCAAAGTCAGTAGAGAGGGTACTTACCAGTTCTTAACTTTCATATACAATTTCAGAGCTTTGACCGTTCACTGTCAGATTCAAGTAAAATCATTTGGTGTACTATTATGAAAGTAGAACTTAAATTCTTCACCAACCAGGGAATGTAAATTGATGCAGCCATTATGGAAAACAGTATGGAGGTTCCTCAAAAAACTAAAAATAGAATTACCATATGATCCAGCGATCCCACTCCTGGGCATATATCCCGACAAAACTATAATTTAAAAAGATACATGCGCCCCAATGTTCATAGCAGCACTATTCACAACAGCCAAGGCATGGAAAGAACCCAAATGTCCATCGACAGATGAATGGATGAAGAAGATGTGGTACATATATACAATGGAATACTACTCAGCCATAAAAAGAATGAAAAAATGCCATTTGCAGGAACATGGATAACCTAGAGATTATCATACTAAGTGAAGTAAGTCAGAAAGAGAAAGACAAATACTATATGATATCACTTACATGTGGAATCTAAAATATGACACGAACTTATCTACAAAACAGAAACAGACTCACAGACATAGAGAACAGACTTGTGGTTGCCAAGGGGGAGGGGGATGAGGGAGGGCTAGATTGAGAGTTTGGCATTAGCAGATGCAAACTATTACATATAGGATGGATAAACCACAAGGTCCTACTGTATAGCACAGGGAACAATATTCAGTACCCTGTAATAAACCATAATGGAAAAGAATATGAAAAAGTATATATGTATAACTGAGTCACTTTGCTATACAGCAGAAACTAACACATTGTAAATCAACTATACTTAAATAAAATAAATTAAAACAAATAAATTCTTCACCAACTGAAGGAAACACAATTAAAATCCAAGCAACCTTCCAGTGGAGAACTGCTTTATTTGAAGAAGCAAAGTGTCAAATCGACAATCAGAAATGCTCAAGAAAGTAAGAGGGCCAACGTTCATAGATCTGACACCAAAGTGGTAGCTTGAAAATGGTCACTGGCCCACACTTCTGAAGATGGGGTGCTAAGATGATGTGTTACATCCTGAGTATTTCCCTTTTTGAGAAGGAAGAGACATAAAGTCTTTGAAAATTTAGAGAGACTCAGAGCCTACTTTCCCAGTCTCGTTATTTGTCTGCTAGACCCGACAGTCTGAAGCAAGGAAAACAGAATCAGAGAAGGGACCGGGGATTCTCAGGCTGGGTTTCTGACACCCATTTCGTCCCCTGATGCACAGAAGAGAACACATGTCAACCCCCAACAGGTAGCATTTCATTATCAACAGCACCATTTTGAAAGACTGCCTTATCAAGCTATTTCCGTACCTCACTGAAGGCTCAAAGCAACTTTGCTTTGTCGATCACTTGACAGTTAATTCCTTCCAAAAACAAACTCTTTACACCAGCAAGAAACAGCCTGAGACTGCCTGGTTTCCCAATGTGAGCTGTAAGCCACTTCAGGAAGAAGGATAATAAAGCTTCTACTGGCTGTCACTTCTCAAATCTACCTGAATATGGACATTTTAGAAGCTGAAAAGCAGTGCCAGTTTCCTCATTCACGTTCTTTTATTGCAAGAAATAGATAATCTTAGATATAAAAACACATTGTCATCTTTTTCCACAGGATTTAATATAACCATTTCACTTTGGGGGAAAAAGTCATAGGACATAAATATATTTCTTCACCTGAATTAGATTATACTTTAAAAAATGTTTCTCACCACTGCTGCATGGCAAAATGTCTCTGTCTGCTCCTCGTTTGTGAAAGTTATTCTGTGAGCAAAAAGCCTGCCTCAAAATGTGACTTCCTGTGTCTTCTTAAATGTAGACAGTTTTCATCTGGTCCATGGTTACTCATTTTATTCAACAAATATTACTGAGCGCCCCCTATGTGACGGCCCTGTGCTGGGCTTACAGAAAAGAATGTCACCATCCCTGCCCTCAAAAAGCTGACAGTCTGCTCATATTTTCTATTTCTTCCTGGTTCAGTCTCGGCAGGTTGTGCATTTCTAAGAATTTGTCCATTTCTTCCAGGTTGTCCATTTTATTGCCATAGAGTTGCTTGTAGTAATCTCTCATAATTTTTTGTATTTCTGCAGTGTCAGTTGTTCCTTCTTTTTCATTTCTAATTCTATTGGTTTGAGTCTTCTCCCTCTTTTTCTTGATGAGTCTGGCTAATGGTTTATCAATTTCGCTTATCTTCTCAAAGAACTAGCTTTTAGTTTTGTTGATCTTTGCTATCATTTCCTTCATTTCTTATCTGATCTTTATGATTTCTTTCCTTCTGCTAAATTTGGAGGTTTTTTGTTCTTCCTCTAATTGCTTTAAGTACAAGGTTAGGTTGTTTATTCGAGATGTTTGAAACTGTGATTAAAAATCTTCCAACAAACAAAAGCCCAGGACCAGATGGCTTCACAGGCGAATTCTATCAAACATTTAGAGAAGAGCTAACACCTATCCTTCTCAAACTCTTCCAAAATATAGCAGAGGGAGGAACACTCTCAAACTCATTCTATGAGGCCACCATCACCCTGATACCAAAACCAGACAAAGACATCACAAAGAAAGAAAACTACAGGCCAATATCACTGATGAACATAGATGCAAAAATCCTCAACAAAATACTAGCAAACAGAATCCAACAGCACATTAAAAGGATCATACACCATGATCAAGTGGGGTTTATCCCAGGAATGCAAGGATTCTTCAATATACGCAAATCAATCAACGTGATACACCATATCAACAAACTGAAGGAGAAAAACCATATGATCATCTCAATAGATGCAGAGAAAGCTTTTGACAAAATTCAACACCCATTTATGATAAAAACCCTGCAAAAAGTAGGCATAGAGGGAACTTTCCTCAACATAATAAAGGCCATATATGACAAACCCACAGCCAGCATTGTTCCCAATGGTGAAAAACTGAAACCATTTCCACTAAGATCAGGAACAAGACAAGGTTGCCCACTCTCACCACTCTTATTCAACATAGTTTTGGAAGTTCTAGCCACAGCAATCAGAGAAGAAAAAGAAATAAAAGGAATCCAAATAGGAAAAGAAGAAGTAAAGCTGTCACTATTTGCAGATGACATGATATTATACATAGAGAATCCTAAGGATGCTACCAGAAAACTACTAGAGCTAATCAATGAATTTGGCAAAGTAGCAGGATACAAAATTAATGCACAGAAATCTCTGGCATTCTTATACACTAATGATGAAAAATCTGAGAGTGAAATTAAGAAAACACTCCCATTTACCATTGCAACAAAAAGAATAAAATATCTAGGAATAAACCTACCTAAGGAGACAAAAAACTTGTATGCAGAAAACTATAAGACACTGATGAAAGAAATTAAAGATGATACAAATAGGTGGAGAAATATACCATGTTCTTGGATTGGAAGAATCAACATTGTGAAAATGACTCTACTACCCAAAGCAATCTACAGATTCAATGCAATCCCTATCAAACTACCACTAGCATTTTTTACAGAACTAGAAAAAAAAATTTCACAATTTGTATGGAAACACAAAAGACCCCAAATAGCAAAAGCAATCT
>NC_041221.1:3410870-3438702 GCF_002837175.3 Physeter macrocephalus
TGGATGGACCTGGAGTCTGTCATACAGAGTGAAGTAAGTCAGAAGGAGAAAAACAAATACCATATGCTAACACATATATATGGAATCTAAGAAAAAAAATGTCATGAAGAGCCTAGGGGTAGGACGGGAATAAAACACAGACCTACTAGAGCATGGACTTGAGGATATGGGGGGCGGGGAAGGGTAAGCTGTGACGAAGTGAAAGAGTGGCATGGACATATATACACTACCAAACGTAGGGTGGATAGCTAGTGGGAAGCAGCCACATGGCACAGGGAGATCAGCTAGGTGCTTTGTGACCACCTAAAGAGGTGGGATAGGGAGGATGGGAGGGAGGGAGACGCAAGAGGGAAGAGATATGGGAACATATGTTATATGTATAACTGATTCAGTTTGTTGTAAAGCAGAAACTAACACACTATTGCAAATCAATTATACTCCAATAAAGATGTTAAAAAAAAAAAAAAAGGCTGACGGCTGTGGAGCTGTGATAGAAGGAAGGGGCAGTGAAGATTCACGGTGCGGAGGCCAGTTCTGCCTAGTAATGTTTTAAGAGAATTCTTCCAATAAAGGTGTGAGCTGAGTCCTAACAAATGAGTGAACTCTCTGTTCATTTGTTCATCCATCTCCCCAGGACAGTGTGGTGTTGGAGGAACAGAATAGTGAAACTAGAAACAGACTCACACAAATATGACCGATTTTTCACAAAGCTGAGAAATGATTCAACGGAAGATGGATGACGTTTTCAACAAATGGTGCTGCCGACTAGACATCCAAAGGCAAAAAACGAAAAAAAAAACCCAGACCTTTAGCACAAACGTCACACCTTCTACAAAAAATAATTCAAATAGACCATAAACCAAAACGAAAAACAAAACTTTAGACTTTTTAGAAGAAAACACAAGAGAAAATCTTTGTGATCTTCATTTTGGCAAAGAGTTTTCAGGACATCAGGGAAGACAAAATTGCTAAATTGGACTTCAGTGCAGTTAGAAACCTTTGCTCTGTGAAAACGCTGTTAAGAGAATAAAAAGGCAAGCTACATATCTGAAAATCATGTATCTGATAAAGGGGACTTGTATCTAGAATATATCAAGAACTCCCCAAAATCAGCAGTAAGAAAACAAACGTCCCAATGTTTTTTAAAGTCCAAAAGCTTAAACAGACACACTTTACCAAAAAGTAATATAGGTGACAGACAAGCAAGTTCATCATTAGTCCTTAGGCAAATGCAAATTAAAATGCACATGAGGGACCACTACCCCCCTATTAGAACAGCTAAAATTAAAAATCTGACAACAGCAAGTGCTGGTGAGGATGCAGAGAAACGAGAACACCTAAACTTTTCTTATAAAGGTAAACATAAACTTATATGACCGCTCAAAGATTTTTATGCAAATGTTCATTCCAAGTTTTATTCATAATAATCAAAAATCGGAAACAACCCAAATGCCCATCATCAGATGACTAGATAAACAAATTGCAAGTATTTCCATACAATGGGTCACCACCGGCAATAAAAAGGAACAAACTCCTGATTCCTGCAATAACATGGAGGATCTCAAAAGCAGTATGTTAAGTGAGAAAAGTCAGACACTGAAGACTGCACACTGTCTGATTCCCTTCATATAAAGTTCTGGAAAAGGGAAAACCCTAGTGACAAAAGAAAGAACCGCAGTTGCCAGGGGCCAGAGGTAAGAAGGAGATTGACTGCAGAAGGGCACGAAAGAATTTTGCTGGGTGATGGAAATGTTCTATATCATCATTGTAATGGTGGTCACAGGACTGTGTCCATTCGTCAAAACTCATCAAATTGTACACTAACTTTATTTTCCACTAACGTTATCATACGTAAATTATACCTCAGTAAAGCTGATTTTTAAAAAATCAATGGGAGGTAAAAATCCATACCCGAAGCCAAGAAATTCTGGAAAAAGCATACCAGTGGGAGGATTTGCTCTAGGAAATATCAAAATATACCATAAGGTTATCATAATTTTCAAAGTGTGCTGTGGGCACAGCAACAAATAGATCAGTTGACATTATTTTTAGAGTCCCAAACCAGATCAACGTACATATTCAGTTAATAATTCAGGCAGCAATTTAAATTAGAGGGGAAAAGTGGACTATTGCATAAGTGGAGCTGAAATGTGGATTCCGTTCAGAAAATCGCATTAGCTCTGTAATTCACGCGTTCTCAAAGTTACAGTCTTAATTGGTTAACTGATCAATGACTTCATTACCCTCTTAAATGCTTAGGGGATCATTTAGCCCATTATGGCAGGGTCATAAACTGTAAATGAATTCTACCGAACACCCAAACTGGTTGTAGCCACTTCTGCCTTCTCATGGAAGGTGGCATCTTTCATCATCAGTGGAAAAGTAAATAACTAAATTGTTGCCTTCCACCTACACAGACAAAGGAGAGAGAAACTGCAAAGTCCCTGCTGGCTCTTCTGAGATGAAAAAGGGTGAATGCCAAAGTAGATGATAGCAGAGGCACTTAATGTTCCTTGGATGTGGAGGAGGTGAACTGCTAACATGAAGAAGGAGACTTTTGCAGAAGTCCCTTCAAGGTACAGAGGATCCTGCAACACAAGAGGAGGACAAGGCTTGGGAAGGAGGACCCCAGGGAGGAGTTCCTGGTGGTGGTCTAGCCATAGGACTTCCAAAGGCAAGGAGGGCCAGCCGTTCGTACTCAGTGTTAAGCTGCTGGTGTCCTGCTGGTGTCCTATCAAACTTCTCACACCTGAATGTCTTGGGTGCGTGTCTTGGGGAGACAGCAGTATGGAGGAGAAGCTTTTCTTCCCTATTCTTACATTTCTTCTCCTCAGGCAGGACATTTACTAGCATAACACTCAGCCCCTCACTGGAAAGACCCTCAGTGACTCTTCCGTCATGTGTTGGAAAGAGTCACCAAACCAGCATCACTCAGCCCCTGGCGTTTAGATCTGGGACACGCAGATTGGTCTGTTCCTTCTTAACCACTGGTTTTACAGGCCTGTGTCTGACTCTATGGCTTCGATTAGGAAGCATGACTGTGCCCTGGGGGCTCATCCTCTGTCCCTTTTTTCTGATCATCAGTTAGTGCAGGATTCAGGCAAGGAAGGGAGAGTGAGGTTTATTGAGTCCCTTAACCCCAACGAGGGTTTCTGAGTAAAGTAAAAGCCCCAAGAGTCATTCAAGTGAACAGTCAACCGACGGCATGCTCCTTGTGGGAACATTCCAGAACGAGAGTTGAGGAAATCTTCCTACTCTTTGATTGTCTGACTCTTGTTCTAACTCCTTCACTTTGTCACCAAGGTCCAGGTAGACCCCTTTCAGAGGCTTCTCTCTCAGTAACTGGACTTTGGAATTTCCAGGGCAGCTTCTGGAGCTGTGCAAATAGATTCCAGCAGAGTCGGCCAGAGCTGGAGCCCGGCAGACAGGGTGACGGGTGAGGGAAGCAAGCGGAAAGTGCCTTTCTCTGAGACGCCCCCCAAAACCTGTGCTGCATCGGCTCTGAAGGGCAGAAGTTTCTTTGTTTCGGTTCTGTTTGTTTGTTTGGTGGGGGCTGGTTTGAGGGGGTTTGTTGTTTTTTGGTTTTGTTTTTTGGCCAGAAGAAAAAGAGATGAGTTACTTTTGACCAAAAAGTCAAAAGGGGCTTCCCTGGTGGCGCAGTGGTTGGTAGTCCGCCTGCCGATGCAGGGGACGCCGGTTCGTGCCCCGGTCCGGGAAGATCCCACATGCCGCCGAGCGGCTGGGCCCGTGAGCCATGGCCGCTGAGCCTGCGCGTCCGGAGCCTGTGCTCCGCAACGGGAGAGGCCGCAACAGTGAGCGGCCCGCGTACCGCAAAAAAAAAAAAAAAAAAAAGTCAATCAGTCATGGAGTATGGCTGGCTCCAGCCCAAGCAAAGATTATGGGAAACACTCCATTCTAAGCAAGCACAAAACCTTTCCCAGTGTCTTGAGCCAACACCAATTACTTACCCCTCACTTTGGCACTCTGCCCTTAACTAATGCACGGCTTGGAATCATGGAATCCTCAGGTCATTGAGCCCACTCACCTCTACCTACCTTCCCCATCTTACACACAAGAAACAGACTCGAAAGGTGACATCTCTTACCCACTTGGTGATCAATGGTACAACCCAGACCCGAACTCCGAAGTCCCAAGTTCGTATCCTCCCCAGGGCTCGAGATTTGTTTCATGGCCCCAGGCACCATCTCCCCTGGAGGAGGATGAGCTCCCTGATGACAGAGACCTAGTGTTTTGCAGGGAGAAGAGGAGAGGACCCACATTTCAAAAGAGACTCCTATGTTCCCAGCCCTGATCTCAGGCTGTTCTAGAGCAGACAACTGTGGGCTTGTCTTTCCAGCCCATGACAACCCTCTTTGCTGGAGGGCATCGGTCTGGGCTGAACTGCGTGCCACAAAAATTCATATTTGATATTCGAAACCCCAGCACCTCAGAGTGTGACTGTGTTCAGGCATAGGGTCTTTAAAGAGGTAATCAAGTTAAAATGAGGCCATTAGGGTGGGCCCTAATCCAATGTGATTGGTGCCATTGTAAGAAGAGGAGATTAGGACACAGATCCTCCACAGGGGAAAGACCACTTGAGGACACGGTGAGAGGACCCCCATTTGCAAGCCAAGGAAGGAGACCTCAGAAGAAACCACGCCTGCCAACACCCTGATCTCAGACTTCCAGCCTCCAGGACTGTGAGGAAATCAACTTCTGTGGTTTAAGCTTCCTGGCCCACCCTTGCTGGTCTGGGGGACTTTGTTATGGCAGCCATTCCCCATCCTCCCCATGCTTCTAGGCCAGACCCTGCCTCCCTGGCCGGAGCTAACTCAGACACACAGACGCCTCCTGATGAGAGGCACAGGGAGGAACACTGGGGCAGAACCTTGTCCTGGAGACTTTGTGGGGAAGACCCTCCCCCTGCTGAGACCCCAGAATAGCCCCGGCCCGGCCCTCCCTCTGGCCCCTACACTTAACCTTTCAGTGAATTCCAGGAGAGACCCCAATGCCCTTCCAACACCCCACTCCCTTTCTTGGTTAAATTTGTCTGAAGTGGGTTTTGTTCCTTGCAACCCAAAGAACGTTATGACATTTATACATGTTATCTCATGCAGTTTAATTTCTCCTCTAGGTGATCTCTCCTCATCTTACAGACAAGGGAGCTGAGATTTAATGCCGTTAGTAGCTAGCCCGAGGTCCCAGGTGCTGGGTTCGTACTTATGTTCTTTCCATTCTCCACATGGCCCTTGTTGGTATATCTCTTCGGTTGTCCCCCTACAATACTCAGCTAGAAGCCAGGTATATAGTAGGTGCTCAATAAAAGCAGGTTAAATCAAATCGAACACATGGACTGGGTCCCCTTTGTAGACCAGAACATAGACGAATACACAGCATGTTCAAACCACTGGAGCCAAAGAGAAATAAAACTAGTGTCAGAAATTAATTCATCTCTCTGCCCTTCTTCATTCAGACCTAATGGGGTCAGAGATCGTAACATAGGCTCTCAGTGGAATTCTTTGGTTCACTCAATACCAACAAGATATCATTTTGGCCCCGTGGACTTCGTGAGTCCTCCCTAACTTTTCCCATATGTGTGATGTTTATTTAACCTATGGACCAGGGAAGCTACTTCACCAGAAGAACTTCATATTCTCTAGAAAGAAAGATCTGAACCCGGAGACTCTCTTACTTCCATCCCCTCCCGCATCTGTCTTACAGCAAAAGAATATAAACCACCCTTTGTTCGAGACAGTAAACTTGCCTTACTCCAGGCTTAGGAAGTTACAGGAGTCAAGAAGCTAGAAAAAACGATGAAGAAAGGCCTCAGCTGGCAAAAGGTTTCTGGGTATTTTTTTCTTCTTTATATAAATAAAATTACTTTTCCCCTCGAGCTTTGGAAGGGCCCCAAAATAAATCCAAGATCACTTTCTTGGCTGTCATTAAACTTCCCAGGCTGAGCGAGACTCAAGAGTTTGCTGGCAGAGAGAACGATGGTTGATAGGTCCTCACCATCTTGCATTTCAACATGGTGGCCTGAAGTCTGGGCGGGGACCCTGGCCTCCTACCACAGCCTCGCGGAGCAATGAGGGGGCATTATTCTCTGACGATTTACAGACCTGAGGCGAGAGGCTGAGCATGGGGGGCTCTTTCCCCCTCCACGCAACACTCTGCATGTACAGAGCCCTGCAGATATGCTGCATCTCCTCGTCTCCCCCAAACAGGATTACCAGCTGAAGAAAGACACAGCATAAAGGCAATCAAAATGCTGAGCAGGCACTCATTGCTGACGTTTGTGTTTCTCTCATACTTCCATCAGTGGTAGTTGACTCTGTCTTGGAGGTGAAGGCAAAGGGGACGCCCCGTGGATCTTCCAGCCTCAGTGGGGGAAAAATCACACAAACTTGTTGGTGAGACCTTACAATGTTTATGGGGAGTTTTCACCTAAGCCTCTCAACCACTCTGTGAGGTGTCATTTAAGCCTTTCAACCACCCCATTTCACAGAGGAAAACACTGAGGCTCAGAAGATGGCTGCTTCCTGATGGGGAAGAGCAGGGCAGAAACAAAAGCGCCACCTCCTGGCTTCAGACTCAACATTCTTTCCCTGACGTTAGGCCCAGCCCATGAGCATGGGGCCCACCAGCCCCTAACACTGAACCTAACTGAGCCTTGATTTATGCCCCAAGTTTTTTTTCCCCAAAATGAAAATATCTATCCTGGGTTTTTTTTCCTAATTATAAAATACACACTAGTTTAAAAAAAAATTTTTTTTGAACAGTACAGATGTTCTGTACCAACAAAGCCTCCCTCTCCCCATAACAAATCCCTAAAGACAGCCAGTTACCTTTGTAGAGACACATATGTGTAACCAGCATGCTGACCATTTCCCATGTTGACGGGCTGGGAGCCAGACCAGGTCCCCCTGCTCTGACATCCAGACTGCAAGGACTCCACATGCTGTCTCTCCAGTCCCCCCAGGGGGCTCACATGCAGCTGCCCACCCCTTCCCCGCCCACAGACTTTCCTCTCCAGCACTTGGCTCCCCCAGCTGGGGTCCAGTGGAGCCCCCAGGGCTTCCGGAAGGAGCCTTGCTGCCCATAGGTTGATTGCACAGGTATAAGATCTAATTTCTCTCTAACCACCCAGACTTCGTGGTGTGGCCATTCTGCTACTAGCCCCTCTTCTCCCCACTTTCTCAGTCCAGAAAGTCTGATAGAATTGTGAGCGCTGGAGGTGGCAAAGAAGGGGAAGGAAGGGTTTCTAACAGATTTCCTCCAACGCTGTCTCTTAAGAGGTAACGAGGTCTAAGTGAGTCTTTCTCTCACCTGCGTGAACAGCCTTGAGGAAACAGTATTCCAGGATGATTTCTGTGGCTCCTAAAAGTACCAATTCAACTCACAGTGTCTGATTGTCTGTCTGTCTGTCTTTGTCTCCTGCTATCTCTTTTCTCCCACACTCCCTCTCTTCAAGTTGTCTAACCCCCAATTCTTAGATCACTAACCATCACTTCCCCTTAAGAAATGATTCTCCCTACGTAAATTGGTGCTGCCACTATGGATAACAGTATGGAGGTTCCTCAAAACACTAAAAATAGAGTTACCATGTGATCCTGCAATCTCGCTCCTGGGCATATATTCGGAGAAAACGAATTGGAAAAGATACACGCACCACAATGTTTGTAGCAGCACTATTCATAATAGCCAAAACATGGAAGCAACCTAAATGTCCATCAGCAGATGAATGGATAAAGAAGATGTGGGGTGTGTGTGTGGACACACACACACACATACATACATACAGTGGAATACTATTCAGCCATAAAAAAGAGTGAAATAATACCATTTGCAGTAACATGAATGGACCTAGAGATTATCATACTAAGTGAAGTAAGTCAGACAAAGACAAATATCATATATCACTTATATGTGGAAACTAAACAAATGATACAAATGAACTTATTTACGAAACAGAAACACAGACACAGAAAACAAACTTATGGTTGCCAAAGGGGAAGGGGCGGGGAGGGATAAATTAGGAGTTTGGGATTGGCAGATATGAACTACTACATATAAAACAGACAAACAGCAAGGTCCTACTGTATAGCACAGGGAACTATATTCAATATCTTGTAACAAAGTATAATGGAAAAAATATTTAAAAGCATATATATGTTTATATATATGAATCACTTTGTCGTACACCAGAAACTAACACAGCACTGTAAATTAAGTATGCTTCAATTAAAAAGAAAAAAGTTTCCCCCTAAGCACTTTACGCTGGGGTCTGGGAAGCTCAAAACAGAGACATAACCTTTAACCTCTCAGGCCCCAAATGGAGCTTTTGAATACCTCTTCGTGAACTTAACGTTTAAGAGAATAAACCCATATCAATCTGTCCCTCCCATTATGATTTGCCAGCAATTGAAAAACTGAAGTCATCAAACAAAAATAGAAACTTGATATTTGAAGGCCACCACAAAAGTTAGCTATTTACTCCAAACGAACGCCTTTTTCCAGCCTCCATTTCCTGCAGGCAGGAGCCCGTCTCTATGTGCACATGAGATTAATGACTCTCGGAAGCATTTATGTTTCATTGTTTATGGCCTCTAATAGGACACTGCCTCATATTTATCAGGTACTATAAGTCTTGCTCTATAAATAGCAAATAAAATAAAGGTCAGTTTTACTAATAGGGCTCCCCGTCTTCCACACCATCATCATACAGTTTAAGAGAATTGGGGAAATGTGCTGGGATGTTTAATTGGTCAGCATTATATATCATACTTAAGTTAGCTGGGAGGACTTTAACAAATTGCAACCGAGATACCTACAACAAAGAAAGGTCTTTTAAAAACCTAGCACTTGTCCGTCTCTGCTCTAGTAAAATGAGTGGACTCTTGTCGGTCAGCTCCAGCATGTGGCCAGAAACAGCCTTTGCTTTCTGCCTCACTCAACTCAGATGGACTCCTACCACACTGAGTTCCAGTTTGGGGACCTCTCCGTGGATGGAAAATATGTTATTTTCACAATGCACATTTCAGATAACTCAGAATTGTCGTCTTTACAATTTTGCACTTACCCCTTTCCTTCTAACCCAAGACATCTTCCTCCTACGTGGGTGGGAATATAGTTACTTTCTTTAGGAAGCTGACAATTACCGTGCAGGTCCTGCAGGCCGCATCGTTGGCAGGCTAGGGGTGCCAAGGTCTCCCATGGGCGGGTAGGAGGTCCTCAGCTTCCCCTCTCTGTGTCCTGTACTGTTTACTCCTCCATTTGGTGAGCACAAAATGAGCACTTACTATGTGCTCAACATCTCCCCGAGGCAGGGGAGGAGGAAAGATACAGAGTGTGTGCGGCCCATGGGGCCTCTCCAGCACGAGGGGATGCAGTATCTCACAGAACACCGTGTGAAGGGTGCCCGCCCACCAGCGTGGGGCATCCTGGAGACAAGGAACAGGGGGAGGGAAGGCTCTAGACCCCTTCATGTTTGGTGGACAGCATTTCGCCCTTTGCTTTTCTAGCTTATGGATGAGTGACAGGTACGTGGGAGGCATGCAGTTTCCAGCTGTAGGCTTGTCCCTTGTCCTCAGGCTGCAAATTTCCATTCATGCCCCCTACTTGTCCCTTTGGGGCCCTCACCCAACTGGGGCTGGAATTCCCAGGATTCTTTTTAAAAATATTTTCCCCAGACTTCCCTTGTAACAGCCGTTGTTATCTCTGACAGCAGGCTGGCCTCTGTCTCTCTCAGGCTGGACAGGATCAGGCCCAAATCACTCTCCAGCTTCAGAGTAGCCTCCTGATTGATGGGTGCAGGAGGGAGGGTGAAGGGGCCAGGGAGCGAACTCCCCGCCCCTCAGGATCACACAGCAAGGGGTGCGGCCTCTGCCTTTGGTGTGTGATCATCCAGGAGGTGGCCAGGCTGCCTGATTCGCCTGAAGCTTTCTATTAGCGTCTGCCTGGAAGTGCCCATTCAGGGACCACCGCTTCCAAATTACCCAACACTTGTTGATTGGCTCAGAAAAATCCACTTTCTGGGGAATGTCAAAAATTAGAAACAGTTTTAGTTGACTTAATAGAAAAAATTTTAAATAGCATTTTGAAAAGAAAAGAGTATGTCCCTATACCATAAGTGGCTTTATAACTTACCCCATCTAACCCTCACATTTGTCCAGTTCAAGGGTCAGATTCACTCATCATCTCTATTTTTTTGTAAAGTCATTACAAATAAGAAGACTGAACCATGAAATGGTTAAGGGACATGCTCAGGATTGTGTATCTGGGTGGGAACCAAAACCCACATCTCCTCTTCCGTTCTTACCGTGTGTTCATTCCGCAGGTGAATCATAAACGGAGCCCAGAGCTAACAGATCTCAGCTCTTAGACCTACTGCTGCATCACACACTCCAGGTTCATTAACTATAGGTGCACAAGATTTCACTAGAAGATGTTCAATACCACGTTGTTTATAATACAAAAAGTCTGGAAACAAACTTCTACCTAATGCCAGGAGTTTGGTTAAACGAACTATTCAATACTGTGAACTATTATACAGTCATTAAAACAATGTTGTAAAAGTATGTTTGTTAACATGGAAAACTTCATAATTAATAATAATAATTACTGCAGCTGTCATTTTCATAATTGTATGTATAAATAAATGCACAGGAAATAGTGTGGAAGGATCCATACTAAAATGTTAATAGTGTTTAGATTTACAGATGGTTTTATTGTCTTTATTTCAGTTGCCTGTATTTTCTAATTTTTCTACAATGAAAGTACATTTCTGGATTACTTTTCAATGATCTGTTTGTGTTTTTCCCCCCACCCCAAATTCATATGTTGAAATGTTAACTCCCAGTGTGATATTATTAGGAGGTGAGGCCTATTAGGTCATGAAGGTAGAGCCCTCATAAATGAGATTAGTGCCCTTATAAAAGAGACCCCAGAGAGTTCTTTGACCCTCTCGCCACCACATGAGGAAACAACAAGAAAACAGCTGTCTGCAACCTGGAAGAGGGTTCTTCCCAGAACCCAGTGGTACTGCCCCCCGGATCTTAGACTTCCAGCCTCCAGAACTGTGAGAAATAAATTTCTGTTGTTTATAAGCCACTCAGTCTGTGGTATTTTGTTATAGCAGCCCGAAGTAAGACATAATTTTAAACTTTTAAGATTATTCCATCAGGAAACCTCATCTGGCTAAAAAACAAACATGTGCTTACACCTGAGGTAGGTATATTTAACACTATAAAAGGACTTCAGGCTTTTCCGTTTATTTTATCTTATCATTAACTTGCAATATATGGCAAACTCAGTTTATTTCTTTGAGGATAACAATAAGTATATTTCATAAGCTTACTGATGTCCACTTTGAGTGAATTTCTTTACAGAAAACAGGATTAATCATAA
Organism: Physeter macrocephalus; assembly: GCF_002837175.3. Lineage (NCBI taxonomy): Eukaryota > Metazoa > Chordata > Mammalia > Artiodactyla > Physeteridae > Physeter > Physeter macrocephalus. The sequence continues at coordinate 3,422,277 of NC_041221.1, forward strand.
CCACAAACTGTTTTCATGTTTATTGTGTCGGGATTTTTTTTCCCCAGAAACCTGCTCAAAGGTAAATCCTAATGACTCTAGTCTTTACTGGATAAAGTCACAAATCTGCTGACTGGGGCCAACGAAAACTGTGCTCCCTCAGCAACAACCAAGACCTCCAAGACTTTTCCATTCATTTCTGTTTGATTCCCTGTCAAGTCTCCCTGAATGGCTGTTCAAACCCTCCCACGTTTCTCCATTTTTCTGTTCCACTCCCACCTGATCAAGTCTCAACAGATGACCCGGAATCTTCATCCCTTGAGCCTAGCGGTTTTCAAACTCTTTTAGCCGAGGGGATCTTTGTTCCAAAGCCTTCTTACCATGCGGCGCAAAAGACGGGGTGATGTACACACTGGCTAGCCTGGGAAGGTTTACATCTGTCATCCTGGCCTGACCTTTAATTATTATATCTCCCCCTTTTACCCTCTAATGTGTCTTGGTTTGGACAATAAATGTTATAGTCTCACTAACAACGAGAAAATCTTGAAGATGGAAGCTGTTCTGGTTGGGGACAGTTCTCTGCCCTTTTTTCTGCGTCTTGGCCCATGCTAACCCTTCCTTCATTTAATGGCAAAAATTATTTCTTTTTCCTGTGAGACTTCTGACTCCGTCACTTCTTCATCATTGGAAGATCATCTAGTGATTCTCAGACGCGTACTGTGTGTATATTTTCAATATGTTTTAACTGCCCATCCCCAAATAGTTCAATTCAAATCCTCATTACAGAGCTAGAGGAAATAAATGTGAATAAGATCTATCCTTACAGAGGTAAAACAAACACAGGGCTGGAATCAAAGTCTCCTCATTCACAGATCATTTCACCCCAAGCTGGTTCCCTTCGGAGCCACGTCAGGACCAGATTCTCCCAGGTTTCCCTTCAGAGTGGAGACACAGACAACAGCGGTTGCCTTGGAAACTCTGCTTGGTGAGCTGGTATCACGGGATTTCACTCGCCCTACCCTGTGGCTGACATCCAACCCTGACTAATTTAAGTTCTGGTTGGTTATGTCTTTGCTTAAGGGGACACAGTGATGGGGCCGGGGGAGAGAACAGGAGGACAAGCAAAAGTGAAATGACTACAGAAGGAGGTATATTTTTTTCACTGAAAGCAACTCAAGTAGTGACAAAAGAAATCACTAATGTATTTTAATAATTAAGATTCTCAATCAAACGTTGGTGACCAGAGATGCCGTTAAATGTTCACACACCCATGTGTTAATCCTATTCAGGATTCCGTGAGCTGATTCAAGAATATCTTCGAGACGCGCCACCTGCCAGCCACCTACGACTGTTAATGAAGCAGCAGCAGCAAATGTGAGCTGTGCTTCCATTTGAAGTCTCTTTTGTGGTCCTGATTCTCTAAAGGACAGAATACTGTCAATGCCCATCCGATTACAGATACTTGGTATGATTCTCTATCAGCTATTGATCAAGTTTTCGATTGCAAATCAATGCTTAATTAAAACAACAAAACTTCTGATTGCTTTTACTGGATTAATTAAAGGAGGAGACATATAGACCATTCTAGTTCAGCCTCCTCATTATACAGTTGAGGAAACCGAGGCTGGGAGATCGGAAGCCGAGGACGCGAACTGCTCTGCTAGTTAGAGGCACAGTGGGACCCAGACCCTAAGGCGCCAGGCTTCCTAGTCTGGTCCGACCTCACAGCATTATTTGTTTGCCTCAGCTATATTCTGTGGAGCAAAATAATTTAATGCATGAGTATAAAAAAACAATCTTCTGTTTCAGTGAACAGAAGTCTGATTCAAAATGGAATTGTGTGTGTTTAAGATGCTGGGAAATGTTTTAATATGAATAAAATGGTTTTGATGCCTCATCCTATAAAGAAATAATAGTGTCCCTTAATGTTTCCAAAGGAATAAACGGTACTGATCCAGGCGAGGATTCCTGGGAAGTCTTGTGAGTCAGACCCATGAGCCAGGTGATCAGAAATGTGCTTCCTTGGGAAGGCTGACACCCCTCTTGGCAATTCCAAAGGGAGCTGGCAAACGCAGCATTAAGGTCTCAAAAGCACTGGGGGAGGGGACTTAGTAATGAACCCGAGTCATGGAAACATAAGAAATGACTGAAAGAGAAAACATAATTAACTTCCCGGTGTAAAATGCAAATCTCTTGGGGGAAAGCTTGTGGGAGTGTAGGTGTAGACAATTTCAGAATGAAGGCTGAGTAACCCAAGCCCTTGGCACCGGTGGGGGGCTGGCGGGGAGAAGCCTTGCCCGTTACTTTAATTAAGGAGCTTGGTTACAAGAGCTGAGAGGGATAAACTCCAGGTTGAGGCTCAGGAGCCTACTTCGGGGAAGCGGCTTCTGCAGCAACTCCGTTCGCCGCTGTGGTTGTGATCAGGCTGGACGCGATGAGTTATTTATGCGGTGAAATGCGGCCCCTTGCGGTCTGATTAAGAAAAAAAAAAAAAAAAAACCACCTCAAAGGCCGGCGAGTAATACTAACCTACTTTACAAGGGTCAAATGAGGCGCTGAAAACATGACTATGGTGTTCAGAGGTATTAATAATCGTGACCAAACAGATGAGCCTACGAAAGGGGCGTTTATTCCCTGTCCTCTAAGCAGCGCATCTCAAATGTGAACGTGCGTGCGGATTAGCGGGGGTCTTGTTCAATTCGGGGTCTGGTTCACGGCGGGCCTGGTGGGGTGTGGGAGGCGATGCCCCTGCTGTGAGTGGCCAGGGGCTCGCGGGAAGGCCCCTGCCCTCTGCGTGAGCCAGGGCTGCTCCATCAGAGCCCTGCACTGCAGACCACAGGCGCCCTGGAGAGCATCCCCGGGGGTTACAATTCCTTCCCGCACCCAGACACTAAGGAACCCAAATTACCACTTTTCTTTTGCCTCTTCAAGCTCAAGGGCCTCTCTCCCCAAGCTCTGAGGTATCCTTTACTACCCCCAAAAAAGAGTGTCTTGAGAAGGCAAAGCCCCTGACACCTTCCTACCTTATCAAGTACCTTCTCATGAGAGGAGGCAACAATTTCAGGTTACCATAGGGCGGATTTCCACGTTATTAAGAGCTGTGGTTTTCTTTCACGGCTTTCCTGACGGCTGAAAGCAGCAAGATATTTCCAATGCCATTTATTTACAAACCTCCTCTTGCATATTGAATGTGGCTTAAATGTTTATCTGCTTAGCTTCTGTCCCACACTGACTGCACACGTGAGGCCCCTTTGCATCTTGCTTCAAGTGGCAGAGTTGCATCCACACCCCGCCCCCAATCCCAAGAATTCATTGTATTTGGTTAGGAAAAAAAATGATACAAAGTATTTTTAACTGGATGTGGGAGGAGAAAGATGGAATACATAAGACAGTGGAGTGATCACAGGTGGGTAATTACACATGTAAATGAGTTCAATTTGGTATTTTTCCCTTGAATTCCTATTTACATTGGTTAACAATGAATTCTAACCCCACAGCACCACTGCATTTTGGGGCAGTTTCTTTTTAGTCTTATATGTCAGTTCTGAAATATTAAAAGCAATTCAGAATGCTTGGGTATAAAATTTTTTCTCAGCTTAGACGTTTTTCACATTTTTCCATTTATCAGCATAACTGTACAAAGTAGACAAGGGATTAAAATTCTCCTCTTATTTAACAAGTATTAATTATCTCCAGCACACAAAGTCTCATAACACATTGGGCCATGGGGAAAAAAAAAAAAATCCTAGTCTTGCAGGAAAGTTTCCCACAAAATTATTATGTGAAATCATATGAGGCAAGAAGAACATCCTGAAGTAATTCAGGAATGGTGAGGTGGGAGAAGTTACTTCTGACTGAGAAATCAGCAAGGGCTTCCTGGAAGAAGTGGCATTCAGGCAGGACCCTGAAGGACAGTAAGAACTATATATATAGAAAAAGGGCAGGGGTGAGACACAAGCGTGTTCTGGTTGACAAAAGCTCAGAGTGCCAGATAGGAAAAGTGGGCAATATAGCTGGGGAGCCATCTGGGGCCAGATCAGGAGAATTGGAGTCTCAGATTAAGAGAACTGTATTCCGTGTGCTACGATGTAATGCCGAACGTGAGAAGATTCATTTGACAATGGTGAGTTCATTGGATCGGGGGTAGGAATTTAAGCATGAAGACCAACTAAGCAATAATTCAGGCAAGAAATAATGAAGCCTGAATAAGGATAAATGGTAACGGAGAAATGGGCAGGGAAGGGAAGAAGAGGCTTTGGGAAAGAAGAGAGCGCACCTGACAGTTGACTGGAGGTGGGGCAAGGAATGGCGAAGAGGCTGTGTGACTCTAGGGTTTTGCGACCAGGGCAGAAGAAGGAGGACAATGTCACTGAGAACTCAGGAGGCATGGGAAGGGGACAGGGGTGTGCAGGGCCTTGAGAAGAAACGGTCAGTTCCCATCAGAGCAAACATGCTGCATGCATCTCGAGGGCATGGGGCTAGAGTGATAGAGGGATTCAGGTCACTGGGAATTCAGAGCAGGGCCTGGGGAGACAGTTCAGGGCTGTAGGAGTTAGAGACACAGCACTGGCCACTGAGGTCATGTCAGGGTGGGAAGTATCCAAGAGAGCCTAGAGAGAGAAACAAAGGCAAGGGCAGAGGCAAGGGCAGAGCAAAGGGAGGCAACAGGAAGGAGAGCGGCCCGAAAGGGCAGCAAGGAGGAGGGCAGGTCAGATGCCGTTAAGGTCGGAGCACAAGAACATTTGTTTTGTGGTCTGACAAAAACTTTCACACAGGGACTTCCCTGGGGGCTCAGTCGTTAAGAGTCCGCCTGCCAATGCAGGGGACACGGGTTCGAACCCTGGTCCGGGAAGATCCCACATGCCGCGGAGCAACTAAGCCCGTGCGCCACAACTACTGAGACTGCGCTCTAGAGCCCGTGAGCCACAACTACTGAACCCACGTGCCACAACCACGGAGCCCGCGCGCCACAACCACTGAGCCCACGTGCCTAGAGCCCGTGCTCCACAACGAGAAGCCACCGCAATGAGATGCCTGCGCACCACAACGATGAGTAGCCCCTGCTCGATGCAACTAGAGAAAGCCCGCATGCAGCAACGAAGACCCAACGCAGCCAAAAATAAATTTATGAAAAGAACTTTCACACACACACACACAACAATAAAGATATAATGAAGCCCGATACCCATGCAACCATGACCAGTGATCAAGCCATGCGCATGCGATCCCTCCCTCTTGCTGTATAGTTACTTTACTGAAACGTTTTACAGCAAACCCCAGGCCTCATGGCATCTTGCCCCTGCGTATTTCATCATGTGTCACTGACAAATACGGACAACTGAGAAGAGAATTTTAAAGGGGAGGACAATTTTAAATTGGTGGAAGTTTCAGGGCTTTCAGAGACATTAGCACTTTGAAGGAGCTCCTTGGTGGCTTTCAAAAGAGTGGATTCAGTAATGCCCAGGGTGGAATACCACAGGGGGTGGAGTGGGTACAGTTACAAGTAGGATAGCAGGGTCACAGGGAGGATGTCTGTCACCAAGAAGAGACCTGGGCATGCTTGCAGGGTGAGATTCGAGAAACCAGAGTGGACAGAGGCTGACAATGTGAGAAAATAGGTACGTGATGCAATATTCATTCAGTCCATTGAACAATAAATGAGCATTTACCATGTGGCTGCATTCCTTGCAGCACAAGCCAAAAGACAGATAAAATCACTGCCCTCGTGGAGATAACACTCCAATAGAGAGACAGACATTAAAAACACAAACATAAAATATGATGTTCGTTGTGATAAGTGCAGTAAAATCAATGACACACGGAAGCTGGCTGCAAGGGAGACGTAAGATACATGGAAAGGTGAGAGCCTGAAACAGGCCAGCCAGCACCTCTGGGCAGAGCAGGGGAGATACGACAGCCAGAGAATCTCAAGGTAGGGACAAAGAAAGGGAAGGCAACTCACCTCAAGGGGGCTCAATCAGCTTCAATTATAGGAAAAAAACAAGGGAGAAGCTCATGACTTCTAAACCCTCTGGACGCTAAATTGCTAATACTACAGTAACGGATATAGCTTCCCTTTCTGTGTTTTACTGCTAGGAAGCAAGGAAGCACCACAAATGCACCCTGTGTAGAGAAGCAGCAGCATTGCACAGGAGGAAAGCCCAGGCTCCGTTCACCAGCCGAGCAGGGCTTCAGGCACTTTATTAAACTTCTCTGAGCCTCAGTTTCTGCATCTATAAAATGGGAGTAAGGATTTCTATGAAAGATGGTTTTGTGAGAATGGGGTGAGACAAGCTAGGTGGAGCGCCAAGCACAGCCCTTGGTACACAGTAAATGATCACTAAATGCTGCCTAAGAACAGAAAGGTCACCCCCAGGGAGGCAACTGTGACAGGCAAAAGCAGCTGTCTGTCCCCTTCAGGGAAAACTCTTTGATGGCTTCATAAGATTTCTCTTCAAAACGGTCACACACTCTTGTATTTGCTTTGGAAAGCGTTACTCAATGGAACATACAGCCTACTTTTGCAAAATTTCTATGATTCTCAAGAAGCCTCCGAAATTACAAGCCTGCAGCTGAAAGAGACACAAAGGTGAAGGCGTTAAAAGAACTAAATTATCCTCAAGTCTTCGAAGTCAGCTCCTGGATTCTCATTTCCTTCCTTTGAGTTATTTCTGGTTTCCTTTCAGCTTACATGAGTTGTAAGGTCGGAAGGGCCCTTGAGAAACTACCTTGTCCCCCTCTCCCCCTTAAGATTAAATAGAGGATCTAAAAACCACAGCGGTCATTGTTTAGGGGAAAAAAGTTATCGAGTTAATTAAATTTTGTCAAGCTCGCAGAGGTCAAGAGGGGGCTGATTTGAATGAAATGAGGCCAGTTCTCTTGGCAATCACATTTGGGCCAATAAAACTCCAGGCTCCAGCACATCCCTTCCTCAGATCCCCTCACTTCACACTCTCTGCATCTCAGATTATTATCACAAGATTTTAGGCAAGTGTAAAACCAGTTCTTTGGGGGGAAGAAATCCCGATTTTTTTTAGCACTTGCAAAGTTCTCTGGTGTAAATATTCCTAATCATGGCCAATTTGAAGCTACCAAGGATTGAACAGCTGGCTCACAAATCCCTGAAATTTTAACCATTGGCTCTCAGCTCCTGCACACCCTGGCATTAGACAAAGAGGTGACTGGTTGACGATTTCTTTCATGCCTCCTCTCTTACTTGACAAGTAAACGCAATTGGTAAGCCACTAAACAGCGTGAATTTCATACCATAGGATCACTTTTAAACAGGTTTTAAAGTAGATATTTCATCCTAGGTAGTCATTAAAAATCAGATTATAAAGGAATGTTTAATGATGCAGAAATGTTTATAAAATATTTTTATTAAAAACAATATGACAAGAACAATTCCAAATTTGCATATAAAACAAGGATATACTCCAAAAAGTGAGTAATTACTCTAGTTGTGAGATTGTGTGTGGGTTTTATTTTGTTCTTTGTACTAGTGTTCTACTTCTCAAATTCTCTACAATGTTCATGTATTTGTAATTAGAGAAAGAACTAAATCCAGTATATATATATATATATATATATATATTTTTTTTTAATACCGTGTTTCAGATTTTCTTTTACATCCATACAATCTTATGCGTAGAATGGCTAGAAGACTAAACCAGATCAACCCTATTTAAACAAGGCTAAATCTCTGTCACTTGTTTTTTGATGCTTTACAGCTTTCAAAGTACCATCATAAGCATTGTCTAATTTATCTGATGCAAGGGAAGCAGGGTATTATACTTCATTTTACAGAAGAGGAAACAGGCTCTAAATGACTAAATGATTTGCCCAAGGTCACACGGCTAATAAAGCAATTAAAGGGGGGACTCTAGCCCAGGATTTCTGCTACCCCTGAGATTTCCCTCAAAATCTCATCACGTTGCTCATCAGGGGCCCTTCTCTCAAGAAGTTCATACTCGACGACCAGACCCATCTCTGCAAGGAGGCACTCTCCTGGTTTTGCCCATTTTAAATGCCGGAAGCCTGACTAGAATCACCAGGGAGGACGCACTCCGTCCAGGCATCAATCCCACACAAGCAACCCCCAGAGCAAGCGCTTCAGCTTGGAAGTTTATGAACATAACAGGATAGCGTGCTGAGAACAGCAGAACCCACACTCCGGGGTGAAAACCATGTACAATGTTCTACACACATGCATTTACAACAATCTGTAAATGTCATGTAACAGATCCTGATACTTGCCTCCATAGCTTCTCCCTAAAGGACTGGGTAGTACCCTTCACAGAGATGGCTGAAGAAACAACTTCTGGGTAGATCCTATCTGAAGCCTCTTTGTTGAGTCCTGTGCAATTTGCACTGGAAGGTCCATTTCTCGCTTCAGGACCCTTACTCCTGCTCACGGGCCGTGCTTTGCCAGGGCTTAGTAACCAGAAACAACAGCGCACGGCATCATTCAGTTATAAGGAATAGAAACAAGGACTCATTCCTCAAGTCGTAGGCTTTAGTATGTGGCTATATAAGGCAAGTTTAAAAAAGAAAAAAATAGCATTCTGATGAGACATCATGCAAAGCCGGAAAAGCCAGGCCACCAGCCTTCAGGGAACAGGTGGCCTCAGGAGAGGCTGGCCCGGAGTGTGAGAAAGGCCCCTCTCCTCGTAAGTGCCACAGAGCGCAGCACACAGGGAGGATGAAGCAGTTCCCCGTGGACCCCTCAAGTAAGCAGTGTGGGAGCCTCAGAGCTCTCTCTCCCATGGTGATGCAAAGGCCATCCCTTCAGTGACATCACAGGCAAAAGCCAAAGATACGGACTGTGCCTTACAAGGAGATATATATTTTAGAAATATATATTATATATATAAATATATATATTTCCTGGGATTTGCTTTTAGATGCTTCAGCGAAGACCATGTGACACAAATGTGTGCGAGCTCTCCAGCTACACCCCAGGGACGGTTAGTTAACTTCATCTGAAGGACCCTAACTGGAGATAAAATTCCAGGGGTGGCGAATTCGCAGGGAAACGCTAATCACAGGCCCATACTTGGAGAAGCCACAAAGGCACTTGGGCTGTTTATTTCCCAAACCACAACAGAGGCTTGGTTAGCACTGTGGTATTAGAAATTACTCTTCATTGGTGAAATGAGTAGTTTTCAAGATGTATGGATTAGCTAGAAATTCTGCCCCAGGATGAACAGGGTAAAAGGAATTAGGGAGCCAAACTGCCTACCTCTTTGGAATGGCCCTGAAAGTGACTGTTGGAGAATTCTGTTACCCACGCAACCAGAAAGTTAGCTGAATCTCGCTGTTAAAATACTCTCCCATCTGTTCTAAATGAACTTTCATGCAAGTGCCACCGAAGCACCTAAAAGGACAGACCCTTGGGACTTCCTCAAGCTTACTGAGGCAGGATGTCTTTTTTGTTGCCAGCAGGTGTTGAGAAGAGACCTGGACGGCTCCCTAATTTCAAATTATTAGAGGCTGCTGACAGATACATCAAAAAAGAACTCAATAATTGTGAATGATCAATGATCGAGTCAATCTGACTTGGGAACTTCTATATGACAACTTTAAGTCTCCTCAGACATAATTAGGGAAGTTCTCAAACATGCTGAGTACCAACATTACGTGGCCTCATGTCCACTCAAAAGCAGAGACGGCCCGGGGAAACGTGGGGTTACCCTGACGGTCCTAAGCTGGACCCTCACACTGCCATGCCCAGTAAATGTGTGGAACTCATGACACCAGGATTTCTCAGCTCAGGTAAATAACTGTTTTGGAAAAATCAAACGTAAAGCACTTTGTTTTCATCTTTATTTTCTCCCTCATTATAAAAATAACACGTGTTTACTCCAAGTCTTACATTATAGAAAATTGGAAAACTGAAAACTTCCCCAGAATCCCACCCTCAGAAATGATTACTACTCTTTTTGGCAGATACTCTGCCAGGTTTTTTTTGGCATATAGTAGTAAATAAACAGGATCAAGTGGAATTCTACCGCCACTAGAATACATGCTATTCTGCTCTTGTGCAAGGTTTTGAATAGTTCTGACAAATAACTCAACTGACCAGTCTCTCCACAGAGCTGTACGCATTAGTTTTCAGAGGAGGTTCAACCACACGGTGGGAAAACTGCTAAGATTTTCTTACCACTCAATATTAAATATTGTTCAAAGTATTAAAGGTGAAATAAAGTTTAAAAAAATAAGAAATAAAGAATAACAAATTTGGTACTGAGGAGAAAACCGTTCCGAACATTATGGCAGTTTATCAAAATAAAAACTACTAAATTTCACTTCCAGGAAGTATCATGCCTTCAAAATCGGAATTTAGGAAACAATCATCTTTTTACCATCAAATACAGCTGGCAAAGTAATTCTACAATTCTTCTCATTTGGTCAGTTGATCAGTACAAGGGAATGTAAAGTACGTGACCATTTTGAATTCTTTCCGTTCTAAGTGAAGTAGATTGTACACAAGAATTGCTACGTGAGACAACTGTCCAGCAGCGAAGGACTCCAGAATGGGAGACGTGGAAGAGATTTCAGCTTTTGCAGCTGGTAAAGGGCAACTTTAATTCAACCTCCCAAAGCTTTGTTTGCAATGCTTTCAAAACATCTTCCATCTATTGAATTGAAATGAGAATATTAAAAAAAAAAATACATGATTAAAATCATACATGGTTAAATATGATTAAAATATTCATCATCAATACAATTTCTGAACATGTTATGCATTACACATTGATATTAAGTATTTAACAGAATTCCATTTAAATAAGACCTAAGGTTATTAACGGTAGTTCTCAACCTCTAATCTGTAGCTTTTTTATACATTCATCACTATCTTGCCTATCTGTGAGAGGATGTTAACATTCAAAAACAAGGCTATTTTTACCGTGAAATATTGATTTGATTAAGAAGATATATTTCTATTTTAATAGTTTTAGAATATATACTACTTTGACTTTAGTATGAAATGTCTTCTTTATTATTTCTTTGATAAAGCTTTAGCTTAATTTGTAGTTTGGCCCCCCAAAAAATCAACTTTACTAACAACTGAAATAAATAAGAATAAAATAAAATAAGCACCCTCTTACCATGAAAGTGCTAAGGTCAAAACAGAAAACACATTAAGGATTATTCGTGGAGGAGCACTTGTTCACTGACTGGAAGTTGTTCATACAAAGATACAAAAAGTGCAGAACAAGATTACCTGCTTCAGAGACTTTTCTATTTCAACTCGGCTTTCAAGATTAAAAAGCTCTTTATCTTCTGACACAATTTGCTTTTCAGAGGACCCTAAAACATAACTGAAGTATAATAACAGTACAAAGTTAAAACATGAAAAGGGAGTAAATATAAAATTTACATGAATACTAGGAAGGGAATTCCCTGGTGGTCCAGTGGTTAGGGCTCTGCGCTTCCACTGTAGGGGACACAGGTGCGATCCCTGGTCAGGGAACTATGATCCCACATGCAGCGCAAGCCATAAATAAATAAATAAATAAATACAAAAAATAATGATATTAAAGCTTGAATACGTATATCAAACTATATACTGGTACCAAGTAAACACATAAAACAACTACTTTTGTTAATAGCAACCTACATAGGAAGCTGACCTACATGAAATCACGTTTTTCTCCATAACAGCTTTGTCCGAGAGCCCTACGTATTTCCCAATATGGTAAGTATTTTGTTATTGGAAATAAACTTGCTCTGTAGTTAAGCTGGGCGGCAAAACATTACCACTCACGGTTCAAAATTCTATTTTAAAGTTTTAAAGGATCCTGAAGAAGCCACTGCTTTATATCACTTTTTTTTTTTTTTAATGTAACTTCTCAGGAACGTGTGCATTTCCAAGTTTGACTTTTAGTATATAATTTGTGTAGTCAACTCTTGATTACCTAGATTTGGGCAACTTCAACAGTTATCCTATAACTTATGTTTTGCTCCACTCTCTGGGGTGATGAGATGCTGTGGTTTAGAAAATACAAAGAACAGAAAAATTGGCCTGGTAATGGGAGGAAAAGAGGCCCAGCTTTGGTAACCAAATAAATCTGAACAGTAGGGAAGAAGGTGCTGGTATTTCTCAAAAAAAAGAAACTTGATTCGTTTGCATTTCTTTAATGGAAGTCTTTCATTACATGTTAACAACTTCAATATGTCACTTCTTTTGTCAAATAAGAAAAGTCTTCTCTTGGAAACCCAAGATTAAATTGATTAAATTTCTGAGAAATGTCATGGGAGGCAAAATTGCAGAAGGTAATTAATATCCTGTTTAGAAAAGAAAAATGAGATGGGGGGAAAAAATTAAACGGTATTGAGTAATTTATAACACTGTAAATAAACGTTACAGAGGGCATCCACTTCTAAAACAAACCAGGTTCCTTGTCATTAAAATTCTGCCCCAAGAGGTATTCAACTGTTCAGGAAAAAACAGCTTCAATACTATGACCCTCTATGGAGAAATCTTTCACACATTTTCTTTTATACAGATATGCATCACTTTTAAAGTTTTGTACCAACCGTACTGAAGAGTTCACGTTGTTTATACCTGTATTCGCCCACATAATTTTCACAAATCTTAGTAAAATTCTCATGGAGATTAAGGGAGCAGTTGTTTGGGCCCGGGTCTTCTATTTAAAACCAAAACAGATCTGATCTCTCTCTAGGCAGGCCTACGTGCTTTACATCAATGAGCAGTGCTTGCTATATTATTCTCTTGTGTAAGGAATATAAAAAGTTTGCAGATTTTATAATTTTGACCTAAACCTGTCTAGTTTCAAAGAAGGTGGCAAAACTGCAGTTATCAAAGAATAATTAAATGAAAAATTAAAATTATAATAAGAAGAATACTGTTTTAAATTCTTTAAGGAGAAACTCCAAGGAATTCAACCGGAGTGACGAAATACCTTGAGTAATGAAAGTGTAGGCATTTTTTTTTTTTCTTCTTAAATTGTTCTTCTTTCCTGATATTTAAGGTTTCCTAGGCATCTTTAAAATCTTGAGGGTTACATCTTTTCCAGGATAAGTGAAAATACACTGGGGTCAACTGATTAATTCTGTTTCCTATTTTAAAAAGGCTAGTGAATTAGAGAGCCACTAAGATATCTGTCATCAGACCCTAATTCACCTTGTCTCCTAACGTTTTTTAGAAGTCTTGAAAAATGAAGGTACTTCCTTGCATCTCTCAAAAAAAGCAGACAATTATTTACCACCCCCAAGGAAATAGCTGGACTTTGTATTTCTACTTTTCCAGAACACCAAAGGGACTTCTTTCCTGACCATTTCTGAAATTCCTATTTCTTTATGATATTCTAGGAGACTAAAAACTAGAGGGAAAAATAAAATGGACAAAATATATTGATCCACACAACGGCTTTTTAAAAAAATCCTATTAAACTAAATTCGATTGTTAAGAAAAACAACATATTTTTACTCTGAAAAATGTTCTCAGTGTTTTCTCCTACAATTTAGAATGACAGATTTTTCCAATACCAAATAAATCGGGTCCAAACAAAGAATCACTAGCTTTATTGTCAGAAGTTATTTAAAAATATATTTTAACCAGTGTTGATTTAGTTTCGATGTTTTCATACCCGTTTCTCCGCAAGCAAGTTTCTGAGAGTTCAGTTATGAGCTCTTCATTCATACATCAAACTTACCTTTCAATGGCTTCAACACTGAGGCAGAACAAGTCCCTCTTGTAGTCTAGATTCTTGGGTGTGCACCTGTATACGTAGCCGAGGTTGAGTGAACAACCTGCGCAGTACAACGTCTCCAGGATGCTGCAACAAGAAATGCCACTGCTTTAGCAACTGGTTGTAACAAAAATCCCATTCTTGAGATCCATAAACACCTAAACGTTTAAGTTGCTAAAGTATGTTATTCTGACCCTACTAAGTCATATGTACAAAAACAGGAAAAAAATGATAGTAAGATGCTTACATCAGAAATGTAGACAGTCACCTCCAGGCGGCACTGCCTTAAGTATCCAGTGACAAAGGGCATGTACAAAAGTGACAAGAAGAGAGTGTACTAAGGTGGTGTTTTCCTAGAATGCAAATGCCTCAATTCAGTATTAAGAAAAATTACCTAAAATTTTGAAATAAGACAAAAAGATTCTACATGTCCTTTTAATGTTGTATCGTCCATCAAGGATCATTAACATTCTGGGGAAGGGATAGGCAAATTTTTTTCTGTAATGATCCAGAAAACAAATATTTTAGGCTCTCAGGCCATATGGTGTCTGTTGCAACTACTTGCCTCTACCACTGTTAGCACAGAAGCTGCCACAGATAATACATAACTGATCTGTGTTCCAATAACAATGTATTTACAAAAACAGGTGCTTGGGACTTCCCTGGCAGTCCAGCGGTTGAGACTTCGCCTTCCAGTGCAGGGGGTGAGGGTTTGATCCCTGGTGGGGGAACTAAGACCCCACATGCCTTGGGGCCAGAAAACCAAAGCGTAAAACAGAAGCAATATTGTAACAAATTCAATAAAGACTTTACAAATGGTCAACATCAAAAAAAAAAAAAATCTTAAAAAAAAAACAAACAAACCGGTGCTTGGCCCATGGACCATAGTTTGGCATAAAGGACGGGTTCAGGTGATACAAGTAAACAGGACTCAGCAACACTGGTTCAGAGCGGGAGTCAATTCCCTTTTCTATTCTCTAACAATCCTGATTATATATAAAGAGAAGAAAGTCTCAGTCTGGTGCTAGGATGTCTTTAACCTGTATCTCACAGTTGCAAATCTTCTGACAGTAAGAGAGCAGACCCCAGGCTCAGAACCAGCCAGGCAATACTATCTCAGCTAAAATTTAATAACATGTGTTTTCAGTGTAATTATCTTCACAGTTACTTTCCAGTTACAGCAAATGACACATTTATGGCAGTAATATAGATTCCTTTTTAAATAAATTTAAATAAAAATTAGGAGTCGATTTATTGAAAAATATTAAGTACATGATAGCACAGCTGTTACATGGATATAGCAAAAATGGTAAAGCTGACATCAAAACGACTAGAGTTGGGAAGCAGAGAACACTCTGCAGGAAATAAAGAGAACTATCAAAGCATCATCCTAGCTCTTACTAATTAGTCCCGTGTCCTTAGTGAAGCTGTAACCTCCTCAGGCCTTGCTTTCTTCATCTACAAAATGAGAAATGATCTAAGGCTGGGTTTTCCAAATTTTAATCACCAGCATGCCAACAGTACAATTTTTGTTATATCCACACACTACCTGTCCTATTATGAATTTAATTCTCCTTAAATAGAGTAATTTTTTAAATTAAAATACACTTTATTTGAATGGGACAATCTGTCGTTACTAAAATTAAAAACCAACATTTTAAAATAAAAAATATATATGATTATTAATTTCTGTTTAACTGCTTGTGTACCACTTCTTCATATACATCAGTATGACACGTTTCGGGCAACAATACTAGAAGGCAGAGCTTCCCATTCGGTTGGCTGAGGACGCCACTTGCAGCAGATGCGTGGCAGGTGTAGCAGGATACTGACCACTTCAACCACTGGGGTGGCAGCACAGGGCCTGCGAGTGCTGGAGGCCCCATGCTGTTGTTTCTGTCTGTTTAGCAGCCCTGTCTGTTTACCTCAATAGGCCGTATATGTGTGTATGCATGACCTTAGCATTTTCTATGGGTGCCGTGACATGAAAAAGGTAGGGAGCATTAATCTAAAGCATCCTTTGGCTTGGAGATTCCATGATACAGATATTTTCCTTTTCTATTTTTATTTTCGATTTTCTTCACAACAAGCGCCAACACCCAAAAAGGGAGCGTCAGAATGTGCCGAGAGGTTTAGAAACTCTTCCGTCTCATATCTAAAGGAGACCACCAGCACTCAAGAATTGGTCTATTAGAATGACTGATTTTATACTGATTACCGTGAAAAAGTTTTATCCCAAATCTTACTGCTGATGATCTCCTTAAAGACTTTTATTTGAAAAATAAACATGTTCTCTAATGTACATATTCACATAGATATAGCCTTACTCACCAACCATTTTCATTTTTACGTTTGGAGAGTATCTGTTCCTTATCCACAGAAACATTACAGGAAACACCTAGAAAGAAGAAAGTAACAACAATTTATTAATGCAGTTTGTTACAATACACATGCAGACATTGAGAGAACTTCTAATTCAACTTTTATTTTAGAACCCAGAAGGCCAGAAAAAAATAAAGGCTCAAAAGTCACACACACAGGGTAGTTTACAACTAAATGTAGGGCCTCCCTGGTGGCGCAGTGGTTGGGGGTCTGCCTGCCGATGCAGGGGACACGGGTTCGTGCCCCAGTCCAGGAGGATCCCACATGCCGCGGAGCGGCTGGGCCCGTGAGCCATGGCCGCTGAGCCTGCGCGTCCGGAGCCTGCGCTCTGCAACGGGAGAGGCCAC
>NC_041221.1:3438719-3446114 GCF_002837175.3 Physeter macrocephalus
CTGCAACGGGAGAGGCCACAGCAGTGAGAGGCCCGCGTACTGCAAAAAAAAAAAAAAAAAAAAAAAAAAAAACCTAAATGTACAGGGTCTTCTGGAAAAAGATAGCAGAATAAGAGTTATTTCCTTCCATTCCCAGAAAACACTGAAATTAACAAAGTGAATAAAATTAGGAAGAAAAAATTCAACTGACAGTAAAATTTGGGACAAGTAGAACCTCAAATCACGGACTACCAGGAATACCCGCCAGACACAGTAAAACTGGGATCAACCCAAGGAAGAGGATAAAAGCCTGTGCGTACATCTCCAGATCTCACACGCAGAGCTCGCTTCTCTAGAAGTAACTGAGAGGGTCCTCAGGAGCTCAGCCAAAATCCTTTTAGACCACGACCCGGCCAGGGGTCACAGCTGAACCCGAGAAGCAGCAGGAAACATTCCCGTTTCCCAAGTTCAGAACACACGAAAGGCGGGGAATCGGGAACAGAGGGACACGAAGAAACGACATCAGACCTACAACGGCCAGAACAGACTCTCGATGTCACCTCCTCGACAGTCTACCTTAACTCAGTAAACTCCACCTCCATCTACCCATCGCGCTCAAATCAGAAAGCGGTATCACCCGATTCACTGTCTCCTTACCCTTCTCCCCGCACAGACACTCCACAGATAAATCCTGTCAATTCTACCTCCCAACCCTCACTCCAGCCCCTAAACCACCACCACCTCCTCTGCCTGGACGGCTGCACTAGCTCCTGGTTGACCTGCCCACTTCCATGCTTATTCTTCTCTTCAGTGCATCCTCCAAAGAAAAAACTGGGTCATATCACTCTCCTGCTTAAACAGCTCATTCACTAGAAATAGATTCTCATTCCACAGAACAGCCTACAGGGCCCTAAATTTTCTGGCCCCTTCCTTCCTCCCTAAATCTTATCTTTAATCTACTATTCTGCCTCGCTAGCCTCAAGGCCTTTGCACTAGCTGCTCCCTGTGCCTGGAAGAAGCAAAGAGCACGACACCAGAACTGAACATGCAGCCAAGTTGACATTCCTGTATAAAGACAACAGAAAGACATTTTCAAGCACTCAAACTTGAAGTTTTCTTGGGGATGGGGAAACCACTGGTGAAGATTAATCAAGTAAATAACTCAGGAATGAGAAAGCTATTAATAAGCGTTCTCATTATTAATAAGAGACCTGGACTTGAGAAATAAGTTCATAGAAACATTATATTAAAGCTAAATGACGATGCTATGGCTACGGAACAGTATGTAAATGTTATAAACCTTGACAAAGTAAAAATAATTAAACTAACTCCAATTGGAGTGGGGAGGGGAATGGAAATTAATCCAACAGTTCATTTTCTAATCTTTCACTGGGAGGAAGGTGGGGGAGCGTGTTAAATCAATTTGTCTAAAGCTGATAAAAAAAGGATATTTACATATACTTTTTAAATTTTAAAAACTACTGGTATAGACAAACTAAATAAGTGTTTTCATATATAAAACAAAAGCGCTCACGTGATAAAGGAGAGAAAGACGTAAAAACAGAAAGGATGGTAAAGATTTAACACCAAACATATCAATATTATTGCTTAAAAATAACATAAATGTCAATGACATTTATGTAAATGACATAAACTCACCTACTAAAAGGAAGAGCTTCTTCTACTGTATCAAAATCAACCCAAATACATACATGTTGTTCTAATGGTGGCAACACTGGGAAAAAAACCCAGACCTCTGTCAACAGGGGCAGACTGGGAGGACGAACGGCATCTGCATTAAAGATATCACTTGCGCGGCACTTCCTATGTCTTCTGAGCACGTGACACACATTAACTCACTTAATCCTCCTAATCACCCCATTAAGTATTATCCCCATTTTTACAGAGGAGAAAACTGAGGCAGAGAGAGACTAAGCAGCTTGCCCAAAAAGACACAGCCAGTAAGAGGCAGGCCAGGATTCAAACCCATGCAGTTGAGGGCCGTCATCTATACTGCCTCTCAGCGGGGGTACAACAAGCAGCTATTAAAAACGTGAAGTATATCTATATGCACTACTATGGAAAAATACTCAGAATATATGTGCACAATAAAAAAGTAAGGATGCTCAACAGTATAAATAATATAATCTCAAGTATGTTTTGAAAAATTTACATGTTTAGGGAATTCCAAAAAATTTACATATTTAAACATGCTCATATGTGCATGGAAAGTATCTGGAAGTATAAATGAGAATAAAGCATGTTGAACTCTGGGGACATGAGAGTGTCAGCATTGGGGGATAAGTCCTTTTGCATTGATTTTAGTAGCTGCAAAGGGTTAATCTCAATGAATTGTATGGGAAATGTATGTTCTTAGGCTTTTGTTTAACAACTGAAAGGGACTCAGCAATTATCGTTAATTGCATTTGGAAAAGAGGTTCCAAAAAGTTTCAGGTTAACAGGTGGACACTGCCGTCCTCCTTTCTTCCCAATATATCCCAGGAAGGAAAACATTCCACAAATGTCAACGAATCGGTGGTGAATTTCTGCCATAAAATATTTACAGAACTCAAACAGAGCAT
The DNA here is from genome assembly GCF_002837175.3 of Physeter macrocephalus. Lineage (NCBI taxonomy): Eukaryota > Metazoa > Chordata > Mammalia > Artiodactyla > Physeteridae > Physeter > Physeter macrocephalus. The sequence goes on from NC_041221.1 coordinate 3,441,281, forward strand.
AAATTTCATCTTGAAAACCACAAGTCCAAAAAGAACAGCCATTTTTACACCAACTCAGAAAAAATATGTGACCCACTCCCCTATATAAATACTATGAAAACAACAAAACCAGGAAACGTTGGGGAAACCTACAGGTTTCAAAAGATACTGGCTCTACCAGTTACCTGTACGTTTACTACATCCTCCTTCCTCTCCAATTTTGATAGGGTTGTTGGTGCTTTTATTGCAAGTCTCCTTTAATTTTTTTGATACCATTATGTTGTCAACTCTACGGTTAACACTTCAGACGGTAAAGGTGTCCGCTGATACAACTATGAAGACTTGAGAAATCAACCCTGACATCCCCCGAAGGAAGCAGGCAGCTGAAAAGCTTAATTTCCTAAACCATTAACAATACCATTTACCGATTAACAGCCCGCTAATTTCTATGAGGAGTAACACAGAATAGCTACACCCTAAATGCTTACAACCTAGTTGCTCATTTTTTTCTAAGTAATGCTCACGACGACACTGATTCATCCACTGCTCTTCTGGGATGGGGGAACCTCAGAAAAGAACCTGTCACTCTTGAGTCCAAGGTGCAGGGATGACCCTCCTCCTCCCCTTTTTCTGGGACAGCTCACCGTCTCAGATTTTTCTGCTTTTAAAGACCCTGGGAGGGGCTTCCCTGGTGGCAGTGGTTAAGAATCTACCTGCCAATGCAGGGGACTCGGGTTCGAGCCCTTGTCCGGAAAGATCCCACGTGCCGCGGAGCAACTAAGCCTGTGTGCCACAACTACTGAGCCTGCGCTCTGGAGCCCGTGAGCCACAACTACTGAACCCATGTGCCACAACTACTGAAGCCCGCGCGCCTAGAGCCCGTGCTCCGCAACAAGAGAAGCCACTACAATGAGAAGCCCGCGCACCGCAACAAAGAGTAGCCCCCGTTTGCCCCAACTAGAGAAAGCCCGCGCGCAGCAACGAAGACCCAATGCAGCCAAAAATAAAATAAATAAATAAATGTATTAAAAATAAATAACAATAAAGACCCTGGGAGGCCCCAAAACACCTTCGCCTCCTCCGGGGCCGCCCAGGTGCGACACACCCGGGAACAAGGCGGTCCTAAGCCCCCCGCCCGAACTGACAGCGCAGCAGGATGCAGTTGGTGTCTTCCTGGCTCGTCACCCAGCTCAGCGAGTCGCCCAGCGGCCGCCGGCAACCAGAGCACAGAAACACCAGCGGCCTGTCCTCCTCCTCCGCCGGCTCCGCAGCCTCCTCGCGCCGCGTCCTTTCCGTGCAGGACACCGACGCGTCCCCGCTCACGCAGCTCCACATGCTCGCCCACTTCTGCAGCAGCTGGTGGCGGCTCGAGTCTTCTGAGAGCCGCTTGCCTAAGAGCGAGGAGTTGCTCCACTTGCCCTTGTCGCCACACGCACAGCTAGTAGAGGAGCAGCTTTTGCAACAAGCCTGAGACCAAGGACCCGCCATTAGCTACAAATTGCCTGCGCCGCGGAGGGTCACGGGAAAAACGCCGTTGCGCATGCGCGAGGCGAGGCGAGGCGGCGCGAGGCGGCGCGAGGCGGCGGAGGGTGAGGGAGGAGGGGCCGCGGGCAACCTTAGAGCGCGCTAGCTCGAGGTGGAGCGGGGCCTGGCGGGGGAGTCACTGCGCCTGCATCGCGCTTTCCAGCCTTAGGAAATTGAGGCTGCCCGAGATCCGCTCGCTAGGCTGCTTGGGGAGGGAGTTCAGCCTCTTACATAGGAGGGGAGGCGTCTTTGAAAAAGTCCCACCGAACTGCATTACCAACCCCTCACGGAGACCTTGGCAATGGTTACGAAAGAGACTATGCCGCCTATACACCACTCAGAGATAGAGGAGTTGGGGCGCAGTCCTGCTTTCTCCGGCCTCCTCCCTCTATGTTTCTGTGGCTACAACCCCTCAAATTTAGCGTGCCTGAGAGTCACCTGGGAGCTGGATGGGACACAGATTTCTGAGTCCCCCTGTGGACTGAAAAAACAAGGCACGACTTAAAAGTTGAGAATTATGTTTTATGTGGTGCTCGCTGAGGACTTCAGCCCAGGAGGCAGCCTGTCAGATAGTTGGTAGGGACTGCTCCAAAGAGGTAAGGAAGGAGCCAGGATACATAGGAGATTTTGGAAAAACAAACAAATCAACAACAACAACAAAAACAGGTAGTTGGAACATCAAATGATCATTGTCTTTTTTAAAATATTTATTTATTTATTATTTATTTTGGCTGTGCTGGGTCTTAGTTGCGGCACGTGGCACGTGGGATCTTTAGTTGCGGCCTGAGACTTAACCTTTGTAGTTGTGCCTTTAGTTGCGGCATACGGACTCTTAAGTTGCGGCATGTGAACACTTAGTTGCGGCATGCATGTGGGATCTGGTTCCCTGACCTGGGATCAAACCCCGGGCCCCCTGAACTGGGAGCGTGGAGTCTTACACACTGGACCACGAGGGACGTCCCAAATGATCACTGTTCATTAAAGAAAACCAGACATCTCAAGTTAATGAATTTAGCGCTTTTTTATATATGGGAAGATGCAAGAATCTGGGCTCCTTGAAATCAGGGCAGCTACAGTGGCTGACGGCTTGATAGCCAAGACATCCTTTGTTTACTCATATGGCGGGCACCATTCTTCGTCCACACCCCCTTCACAAATTCTCCATCAATAGGTCAGGATGGGCCTGAGAATTCGCTTACCAGGCTCCTGGGTGATGCAGATGCTGTCAGTCGGGGCACCTCCACTTCTGGTTGCTACTACTCTAGTTTGCCTGCCTAACTTCCTTGAGGTGGAGAAAGCAAGGATTGTTGGGGAGCCACCCTGTCACATGTTCCTTTTATGCATTGTTGTTGCTCTAACGAGACCCCGGAAAGGGCCCCAGATCACTCAGGCTAGCACTGCAAAGCCAAGCTGGAAAGGTGGGTGTGGGCAGCAGTGGTGTTGCTGGAAAGCATGGAAGTGCCTCTGCTGTCTGGATCTGGGAGCCCCTCGCCCCTTGCACCAAGTGAGCATTCCTTCTGTCTGGTAAGGACAGCCTTCCTCAGCTGCCCCAGAAAGCCAGCCTCTGACTTTAAAGCACCACAGGTTAGGACAGGAAAGGGTGGTGGGAAATTGACCGGCTGCATCATGGACAACCTGGCGGCATATCTGGGAAGAAAGGTACCCCCAAGGTCCTACGTCTGCTCTTAGAATCCTTTGGGTGTGTCCTAAGTCACTGCCCACTTTGCTTGGTCAGGTAAACTATCTACCAAAAAATATGCTTCCAACTTTAGTGCCTCTGGCCACCAGCAACAAGCAAAAACTGGAGTCAAAAGCCTTGGGTTGACCTAACCCTGCAGGAGGTATAACTGTGTAGGAAACCGGAAAGGCTACTCGCCTTCCCTGAGTCTAGTTCTTCATGGTTTACGTGGGTCAGTACTGCAGTGGGGTTGTTATGGGGATCGTGATATAATATGCATGAAAATACTTTATCTCTAGCAAACTGTGCCTATGTTCATTAGTCTCCAAGTGGGAGAAAATTCTTCAGATATTTTAGGCTTTTATTTCACCCGTGGAATTGCCTTCCCTCCTCTGCTGCTTTTGTGGAGGCAAGCCTGACCTTGCAGGACTGCTGTTTTCAAGCACAATATCTCTGGTACAAGTAAATGGGTAATAACCTTGGAATTCAAGGGATAATCTCTTTGCCGCAGACTTTGGGTTCCTACTGGCAACATTAAATGCTGTGGGATATCCCAGTAAGGAAGGAATGCAGAGCAGGGCTGCCTGACTGGCTTTCAGTGGTCCTAGGAACTTGGGCCTTGCTGGGCCCATTCCTCTGTTTAAATTTTTAAAAATTGTTTTAAAATAAATCATCATCATCGTTTACAACAGTATTGCTATAAAGATACATATGCAAATATTATATTTTAAAATATTCTCTTTGACCTAAAAGTTCATTTTGTTCCTGCTGACTTCAAAATTAAAACATTTTCATGGGGCCCTAAAAATATCACAGGCCCTCAGCACTGTGTCGAATGGAAAAGTCATCCCCAAGGCAAAATAAACGCCTTTTAAAGTCATGAGTATGTTTGTATTACGAATATAAAATATTTAGATACCCACAAAATGATGTTTCATGTAGGGACAGAAAGAGATGCTTGGGTACGATGACCTTGGACTGGGTGGGTGTAATTGCTTCCCGAACAACCCTTCCCACCCTTCTTCTTAATTACACAACTAGGAGATATGGATAAGGCTGAGTCTAAGCCCCATCACCGCCACGACCATCACCACCAATTCCAAGAATGGGTCCCCAGAGGTTTAACCCAATGGGGATAAGCCATGTGTCTCCCACAGTGACTGAGCAGGGATGGCTCCCACCCCAGGCTTAAGCCAGTCAGCACATGGTGCTCCCCTGGCTTTAGGAATTGACTCGGGATAAGGACTTGACCTACATTGTCAAACTGTGTCCAGTCAGAGTAAATCTCAAGACTCTTGCTCGGTGGTTGAGGGAAGAGATATCCTCTTTGTTCGCTGGATGTGAACAAGGAAGCACATACCCACGTTGTATGGCAACCACCTTGTAAGCACAGATGGCCAGAACTGAGAGAATTACGGAGAAATGGAGCGCCTGATCGCCGGACTTTTTCAATTATGTGAACCAATAAATTCTCTTTATTGTGGAAGCCAGTCTGAACTGTTTTGTATCTTTGTGCTAGCAATTAAGAGCATATGTAGGAGGCTTCCCTGGTGGCGCAGTGTTTGCGCGTCCGCCTGCCGATGCAGGGGAACCGGGTTCGTGCCCCGGTCCGGGAGGATCCCACGTGCCGCGGAGCGGCTGGGCCCGTGAGCC
>NC_041221.1:3446151-3454149 GCF_002837175.3 Physeter macrocephalus
GGGAGGCCCCAACGGAGGGAGGCCCGCATACCACAAAAAAAAAAAAAAAAAAAAAAAAAAAAAAACATATGTAACAGTCTGTTACAGTCTGTTAAAATTCAGGTTTTGACTGAGAGTCTAAGATGAGGTAAAGATGACTTAGCAGAATGTGTGAGACCCATTGCTTCTCCCACCCCGCGCCCCGGAGGGATCTTCAGAGCGTATATTGGAGATCTAATTCCCTCCTGCCCTTAAACCTCCTGCCACATTTGGGGAATATTAGAGACTTGAGTAGGTGGTGACAGGGGTGACTTCATGAGCGTTTCCTTGGAGACTGGCTGCGTTGTGAGTTCCAGTCCTCGTCCCCAACAGATAGGGTGAAGGGTATCTGCCCACTTGCTTCAGTCTGGCTGAGAGGAGACTTCAAGGAACCATTCCCAGAGCCTGTGTGTCCCCAGGTGTTTGCAGACACAGTGGCCCACAGGAGAATTTGGCTGTTGAGTTGTTTGGGGGGCGTGGGGGGGGGTGGACACAACAAAGGTGAGCCAGATTGGGACTTCCCTGGTGGCACAGTGGTTAGGAATCCACCTGCCAACGCAGGGGACACGGGTTCGAGCCCCGGTCCGGGAAGATCCCACATGCCGCGGAGCAACTAAGCCTGTGCACCACAACTACTGAGCCCGCGAGCCACGACTACTGAGCCCGCATGCCGCAACTACTGAAGCCTGCTCACCTAGAGCCTGTGCTCTGCAACAAGAGAAGCCACCGCAATGAGAAGCCCACGCACTGCAGCAAAGAGTAGCCCCCGCTCGCCGCAACTAGAGAAAGCCTGCATGCAGCAACGAAGACCCAACGCAGCCAAAAATAAATAAATTAATTTATTAAACATGTATACATTAAAAAAAAAAGGTGAGCCAGATAGATTGTCAACTAGATACGAATTTTGCTGGTGGGAAGGCCACCTAGAATTTTAAGTTCTGCCCAAGAAGATGACCTGGAAGGATGAAGATTCTCCAACAGGGAGCATCCGAGTGTGAAAGGGCCCCTGGAGAACCAGGGGAGCAGCAGCCCAAGGGGAGACTTCCCGCTCATGGGTGTGCAGCTGGGGGTTGGGGTACAGGGAGTTTCTGAGGGACCAGGAGAGAGAGCTGGTTCTAATCATGCCAGGCCAGAGGGTGCAAAACCAGGTTATGACAGAACCAGTTCAAGCGAAACTGCCCTGTCCCCTTTGTCCCCCACTTCAGTCGAGGAATGGGATCAGCAGGGGGCAGATGAGGTAGGTGTAAAAAGGAGCAGAGCCAGCCACATGCCCTTCCCCCACTAGAGGCAGGAGCCCACTTACACATCCTACCTGGGGGCGGGGGATGATTCTTATGCTAGAGCGAGGATTGCAATGTTGATTAATATCTTGGACTGAATGCTGTCATTTCATCATTGAGATTCTGTTTGCAACTAAAGTGGCTGCAAAATTGTTTACACCCTAAGTGGGAGGGTGGGGGCGTACTCAGATTCCAATAACATGGGGAGGGTTGCTTTACAAGGTGTCAAATAACAAAGGTGGAGACTGCCTGGCAGGAGAAAACCTCAGGGATAGAAGGAACCTAGGTTAATGGCATTGGAACTGACACCACCCCTCCCTCAACCCACAGGTGTGCAGGGAGGGAAACAGAGTTCGGAAGAGCAGACCACCTTGAGAGGATCATCCTTCCATCAAGGGATGCAGCCAGCTGAGTTGACCTCCCAGGGAGGGAGACTGGAAATTAAATTCCTTGACCATGTTCTCATCCCTGCCTCCAGTTGCCTGCTGGAGCTCCCCATTGCCCAAATCCAACTGGAACCCAGAGGGCACGAAGCATATTGATGTGATCCATACACATCAAGGTAGAGAGTGGATCTGGAGGGGCAATTGGAAGGAAACCCACACACAGACCACCTTTGCCCAGGAGCACGGGAAGTCCATCCTCGCCAAATAAGTTCTTAGGGCATAACAGGGAGCAAAATTCAAAATAAGGTCTGTCTTGATACTATCCTTCAGTCCATCTTTTTTTATTTTTAATAAATTTATGTATTTATACCGTATTTTTGGCCGCGTCGCTGCGCACGGGCTTTCTCTCTTCGCTGCGAGCGGGGCCTACTCTTCGTTGCGGTGTGTGCGGGTTCCTCACTGCGGTGGCTTCTGTTGTTGCAGAGCACGGGCTCTAGGCGCGCAGGCTTCAGTAGTTGTGGCGCGCAGGCTCAGTAGTTGTGGCTCGCGGGCTCTAGAGCGCAGGCTCAGTAATTGTGGCGCACGGGCTTAGTTGCTCCACAACATGTGGGATCTTCCCGGACCGGGGCTCGAACCCGTGTCCCCTGCATTAGCAGGCAGATGCTTAACCACTGTGCCACCAGGGAAGTCCCTATCCTTCAGCCCATCTTGCCCAACATACCAGTTACTTGGACTATCTGATTTAACCCTCATTTCTGGCTGGGTTTAAAAGACTTGGTGTAATTAACAGACAAATGCTAGTCTAATTTAATAACTATGGCTAGCATTAGAGAAAGAGAAAGAGGTGAAGCAAGAAACTATAACTAGGGTAGAGAAGGAACAGGAAAAGTGGGAGAAGAAATGCATGAGACCTTGACGGTTTTGATGGAAAAAAATTTATGACTTTTTAAAAGTGCTCTGGCAACTGGGGAAAATCAGAAATTAATGGCGTCTGATTACAATCAGGGACTAGATGTTAACTGCTGGCACTTCCTTACACTTACACATGGAATGACAATGAGGTGTGTATTGTGAAATGATCACGGAAAAAAAGAAAAAAAAAAAAGAATGACAAAGAGGCGTGATTACAGGTCACCCGAGTCAGCCAGCTATAGCCCCGTTAGTATTTAGGGAGCTGGCTGCAGCTGCATTTGAAGAGTGTTTGGTCCAGCTCTTACCAGTAGAGAAGTGTCTGGGAGCCAAATGGCACTTGCACTGCCCTCCCCGTCTAGCTGGCACCAAGAGAAAGCCATGCCACGTAGTCAGCCCCCAGGGACCTTCTGCCACAATCAGAGCCTCCTTAGGGCAATAAAATACACTGTGGGAAAAGGGTGGTTAGATATTTATATCTGTGTTCCAGGGGTGAAACAATAACTACAGGAATATGCTTCACCTTCTGAAAAATTCTCAGAGTCAGGATGTTCTTTAAATAGTTCTGTTTCCCTCTCCTAGTTAATGTGTGGAATCACGATTTTCCGGTCTTTAACAGAGATATTTAATTCTCATGCAAGTTAAAAAAGAATGAGGAGAAGAGCTTGTGACTTTTCAGCAAAATCATGTGTTTGAGCTGGAAAAGAATCACAGAGATACTTCATCCTCATGAAGTATCCACAAATAGAAGAGTGAGATCTGGTTTGACTCAGAAGTCACGGATCTGGCTGGTGGAAGAGAAGGGTGGACATCCGGGCTGTAAGTTGTCCGGCACTATTCCCCTTTCTCGGGAAAACTGTTTCTCCTTACCACCACCCCCCCAACAGCATGGTTGTGGTACGGCTTGCATCTTGAGGGTCTTACCCGACTCCTGCCCCATCCCAGAGGCGGGCTGTCACCAGTCTCAGCCACCACCTTCCTGGCCACAGAGATTGGCTCTCGGTGAGCAGGTGTCAGAACTAGAGCCTGTCCAAGTCCATCCCTGGAACTTTTCATGTCAAAGCTTGGAGGGAGAGTCCTCTGCTCACCCTTTCCTCTTGACTTACGAGCCCAGAACTGTCATCAGCCACGTCCCCAGCTGGGTGGAACAGCCTGGCGTGACACTGACCGTCAGAGAGAAGCAAGATGTGAGGTGGAGATCAAGAGTAACAGCAGCATGCCGGTTCCCACTACACACCCCCAGTTCTGCAGGCACCCCTCACAAAGTGTTCCCATTAAAACCCACTGGTGTTTAAGCTAGTTAGAATAGGGTGTCTGTCACTTACTTCCAAGAGTTGTGACTAATACACAGATTCCAGTCTAGAACCTCAGACTCTTGACCCTAAATACAGTGGTCATACCACTACACCAAATCGTTGAAAATTCAACACCATACATTTGATAATGCCTTGTAGTTTTCAAATTATAGTCCCTGAAGGGGGCTAACTCTGGAGAACTACAATATCATGTAAGGGAAGAATATATTTCCAGTATAAAATTCTTAAGTCAGTCCCCGCTTTCTTTCCAAGCACCCCTTTCTTTCCCCCTAGTGCTTTTCATCTTTTTTTGTGTATAACCGGAGGAAGGTCTCAATTAGGAAATAGTTTTTAACACCCATACCAAACACCTAAACTCAACACAGGCTGATCCAAAAGTGAAGATTGTGACTCCTGGATCGGGAATAATACTAGAGAGACCTTAAGTATCAAAGATCTAAATTATGTATCTTTAAAGAGATTTGAGGCAATGTTGCATCCATGGTAGAAGGACTGGAAGATAACACTGAAGAAAATTCACAGAAAATATAGTAAAGTAACTAAGAAATATAAAAAGTGGGGAAAAAAGATGAGAGGCATAAGCAATCTGTCCAAGAGGTCCAACATCTGACTAACAGGTTGTTCAAACAGACAGGAAAGACAAAATAAAGGAGAACAAATAATCAAAGGAATAATACGATATAATTTTTCAGAGCTAAAAGATATGACTCTTCAGATAGAAAGGATATACCAACTGCCCAGCACAAAGAATGAAATAATCTCACACCAAGACTTAGCATTGTAAAATAGCAGAACTCCAACCTTCAGAAAAGATTCCAAAGTTTCACAGAAAAAAGAGGTGCGAGAATCAGAATGGTGTTAGACTTCTCATCAGCAAGTCAATTTCAGAAGCTAGAAAGTTCAAAGTTCAGAGGGCAAATAATATTTAGACGGGAATTACCCACTGGAATCATGATCCATGTACTGTTGACATTTTCAGACATAACTGGACTTCAAAAATGTTTCTTAAACATATCATTTCTTATTCAAAAATGTGTTGCAACAAGAAATGTGAGAGCAAGGTCACAGTTAAAGAAAAGCGAATATTTAACATATGAAGAGATTCTCCACCACCCTGATTTTTAAACTACACTGAAAACCAGCAGCTCACCTATGAATTTGATAAAATCCACAAGTTTGACAACATAATCAGTTGCCCAGACTATTGTCCGGGAAAACAGGTAGTTTCCTACCTGATGAGAATGCAAGATATTATAACTTCTACAGAAAGGAATTGTCAACGTCTAACACAATTACATATGTATGTATCCCTTGACACAGAATTCTCATTTTCAGGAATCGATTCCAAAAATGCAATGACAAAAATATGATAAAAACATGAACCCAAGGTATCACAGCACTATCTGCAATAACAAAGACTGAAAACAACCCAAACAGCCACCAACTGGAAACTGGATGGATAAGTTGTCATATATCTACACAAGGGCAGAAGCCTTATGTATCTGTAAAAAAGAAAAAGTATCTCTACATGCCACGGAGAGGTCACCAGAATAACTTAAGTGAAAAAAAGCAAGATGTAAAAAAGTAAAGAAATGTAGTTTGCCACTGCACATCTAAAACGGGAGAAAGGGAAATAATGAATATATACATATTTATTTATTTTTTTAATTGAAGGATAAACCAAAACCTTTTTTTTCTAAAGTGCTTACTTGGGTGGAAAGTAACAGGAAGAGAGAAGAATAGAAGCTAGACTCTGTAGATACACCTTATTTTGTATATTTGATTTTGGAATCAGGTAAAAATTTTATAATTATAACTATTACATAACTCTAAAACAAAATAAAAATTTTAAAGTGATCTCTAAATATTGCAATATTTAATATATTTAGTGGTAGCATAACTTCGTACAGAAGAACAATTTCAAGTAACTAAAGCATGAAGTTGACTATACATATCTTGTAGGAGATACTCGAAGAACAACAGCAACAGCCAAAAAAACCCTGCCCCAACCCCCCAAAAACAGATCTAAAACTGTCTTCAGTAATCATGTTGTTGATAGTAATATTATTATTCTGAGATAGTATGTGCGTTGTATATTGAGTAATTATAATTATTGGGGGGAATAGGATTTTAAATTTTGGAAAAAAGAGATGCAGCTAAGAAAGTTAAGGTTAATTAAAACCTCCACAGTGATGATTTTGAATTTAAAAGTATCAGTATGAGAAAAAAGAAAATAATTAAAAACAGGAAAACAAGCACAAAACACAAAATATCAGTATGAACTCATGATTTTTTTACCTTAAAAAATAAATGTTTCCTAGCTCTCTACATTGACTAGGCCTGAACATTGTAACCAATTCAGTAGCAATAAGCACCCTTAGCACCCAGATTATGATAGCTAAATATTTCCTACTAAAAGAAACCAGGAGTCCTTGCAGAAATGGCTGAATCCACAATCTGGGGTAAGAAATGTACAAAATGAGCCTGCAACATCTTGTCATTCCAGAAAGCAAAGAAGCTATAAAAACCAAAATGAACCAAACTACTAATATAACCAACATGAAGAGGCTCTCACTGTCCAAATACTGTGTGAGGTAATTTGTGCATCAGTCAAGATAATAGCTGTAATGGACTGGAACACACAGGTTTAATTGCACGAGTTCACAGTGATTCAGAATAAAAACGAAAACAAACAAACAAACAAAACCTCTCACTGTTCACTGCTAGAAGATTCTAGAAAACCCAACTATTATTTTGAAAACTGGCAAAAAGAAAAAAAAGGAAAGAAGGAAACAAACAAGTAAATCAAATATTTGTCCCACCTTGATATGAACTGTACCTCAAGTAACCAAACAGTTCATAAAGGAAGGGTTTCTTTGTTTGTTTGTTTTCTTTTTTGTTGTTGTTTCATTTTGTTTTGTTTTTTCAGAAGGATGGTAGCTAATAAGTGAAGAAGGAATGATGGAATAAAGAAATCACCATTTTTACAATGCTTAATGCGTTAAAGGATCTCACTGGCTGATAACATCACACAAAAAGACACAACTGGACACTACGTGTCTCCTGAGTGTAGGACACCACACCACATATGAGGTATTCTTGCCAAAAAAAAAAAAAAAAATTGAACATAAATCTGATCCAGCCTCCAGATCTAACTTCACTTTCCAGGAAATACAGGGAATGGGCAACATGACTAACCCCACGTGGGATCCAACTGGCAAACTCTTCAGGGCAAATAACTCATTTCCTCAACAAATAAATTCCAAATTAAAGTTTAAAAAGTAGGAGGGAGAGGAAGCCTACAAATTTAACAAGAAGACTTCAGAGTCCTTTCAACCAATTGCAACACATGCAACTTATTTGCTCCTGATTTGAACAAATTAACTGTAAAGAAATTATGAGACAAACTGGGAAAATCTTAACGTTGACTAGATATTTGATGCAATTTACTACTATTCATTTTTCGTGGGATAACAGTATTACGGTTTTACTTAAAAAAAAATCCTCCTTCAGAGATACATACTAAAATATTTACAGATGAAATGATGTATTTAGGATTTGCTACACAATAGTCCAGAATCGGGGGAGTGGATGGAGCTACACATGAAACTAAATTACCCACGGCTTGATGGTGGTTGAAGTTGAGTGATGGTTCCATGGAGTTTTATAATACTATTCTTGCTGCTTTTGCAAAAGTTTGAAATTGTCTATGATAAAAATCTGTTTCTTCAAAAAAGTCATGCAAAGTTTGTATTTACTCTGTTATATATCTATGCTTGTTTCAATATTAAAATGTAACTTTTTACCAGAAATCTTTGACAGCAATGGATACCCCAGAGAGAAGTGCTGTGTTTACCTTAAGGATCTGTATACCCACAACATGACATTCTCTGCTCCACGTGGCAGGCTGAATAATAGCCCCCCAAAACATCCACATCTAATGCCTGGAACCATGTGAATATTACTCTTTACGGCAAAAGGGACTTTGCAGATGTGACTGAGATAAGGATTTTTTTTTTTTTTTTTTTTTTTTTTTTTTCGGTACGCGGGCCTCTCTCTGTTGTGGCCTCTCCCGTTGCGGAGCGCAGG
>NC_041221.1:3454187-3494602 GCF_002837175.3 Physeter macrocephalus
CAACCACTGCGCCACCAGGGAAGCCCTGGATTAAGGATTTTGAGATGGAGAGATGATCCTGGATTGTCTGGGTGGACACAATGTCATATGTATCTTCATAAGTAGGAAAAGAGAGATTTGACTACATAAGAAGAAGGTGATGTGACAAAGGAATCAAGAGGAAAAAATTATGGTGGGAACACAAGCTGAGGAATGAGAGCAGCTCCAGAAGCTGAAAAAGGCAAGGAAACAGATTTCTCCAGGAAGGCCACCAGAAGGAACCAGTCTTGGCAACACCTTCATTTTAGCCCCAGAACTCATTTTGAATTTCTGACTCCCAGGACTTTAAGATAATAAATCTGTGTTGTTTTCAGCCACCATGTCTGTGGTAATTTGTCATGGCAGCCATAGGGCATGAATACACCCAGTTAGCAAGTCCAAGGTGTCCTGGGCAGAGCTTGCAGGCTGCCCTACCTGCCTGTATCCCAGAAAATGGGGCTCTCAACACCTGAGTAGTGTATTGTGAGAATCGCAGAAAACACAGAACACAGTGGCCAGCTCAGGTCATTGTCCAGTAAATGTTTGTTCCCTCCTTTCTTCTCTTCCTTTACCTTCTCCCCTGTACTCGATCTGTAATCACAAGATAGTTAACAAGCATGCGCATTTCCTGTAAGAGAAAACATTGAAGGAAAAACAACTTTACCTTCAAGTTTGGGGTTATAAATTAAAGTGAGAAGAAAAACAATACCAAATGTCAAGGTCTTCGAGGTATTTGTTAATATAAACATGTCATTATTATCTCGGAGAGCTGACCTTGATGGGAGTATTAGTTCTTACTTATGTCAAAGGGGAAAAAAAATTTTTTTAATCTGTTTTTCTACCAGGGCACTTTCATGGGTGTTTAAAAGTCAAGATTATTACCAGACCAATAAATTCATTTTTAACAATCTGAAGTGTGAATTCCAGTAATTTACAGATGTGATTCCTTTAGACAGAGGAAATTGACTTAAGTGAGGTTTTGTTGTTGTTGCTGTTGTTTTGAAATGGTCCTTTTAAAGACAATTTATTTTATTTACAGATCAGGTAAAATTTACGTACAGTGAAAAAGCATATATTATATCTTAAGTGCACAATTCAATGTTTTGAAAAATGCATATGCTCATGTAACACATCTGTGTCGACATAGAAAACATTTCTATCACACCCAGAAAGTTCCTTTTTGCCTCTTCCCAGTCTCTCCCCAACTGCCATCCCCAGAAGCAACTAAAAAAATTTTTTTGGCATAGTTTTGCCCTTTATTAGCATTTCGCATATATGAAATATACTGGTTTTATTTGCATTTCCCTGATAGCTAATTCTATTAAGCACTTTTAAATGTGCTTATTGGCTATTCTCATATCTTTGTGCAATTTAAGTCTATTGCCAAATTTTTAATTGGGTTGGTTTTTTTAAATTATTGAGTTATATGTTCTGTATATAAATTCTTTATCAGATATATAACTTGTAAATGTCTTCTTCCAGTATGTGGCTTGCCTATTCATTTTCTGAATGGTCTTTTTTGATAAGCAGAATTTTTAAATTTTGGCAAAATACAATTTATCACTCTGCCAATTTCTATTTTTTAAAAAGCTACTGAGATTATGATTGGGATTGCATTGAATATATAAATCAATTTGGGGTCAGTTGACATCTTAATAACACCAATGGGTATGGCTTCACCCGTAAGCATGGTTTCTGTCTCTAAGTTTTAGGTCTTATTTAATTTCTCTCAGCAATATTTTGCAGTTTTCAGTCTTGCCCATCTTTTGTTAATTTTATTCCTATGTAGTTATAGGGCTTATTTTTACACAACAGCAGATATTTTTAATGGTATCAGAAAGCATAAATTATACTTGAAAAGATGTGTGTTCTGCAACTGGAGGGTATAGTGTACTATACAAACAATAAGGTCTAGATGATTGATCGTTGTATGAGTTTGCTAGGGCTACCATAAAATAGTACCAAAGACTGGGTGGCTTAAGCAACAGAAATTTATTTTCTCACAATTTCAGAGGCGAGAAATCTGAGATCAAGGTGTCAGTAGCGTTGGTTTCATTCTGCGGCCTCTCTCCTTGGCTGTAGACAACCACCTTCTCACTGTATCCTCACGTGGTCTTTCCTCTGTGTGTGTCTGTCCTAGTCTCCTCTTCTTATGAGGTCACCAGCATATTGGACTAGGGCCCATTTTAACGGCCTCGTTTGAACTTAATTACCTCTTTAAAGACCCTAACTTAAATCCCTAAATTTATGCTTTTTACCTGATTTAGGGAATTTTCAGCCATTACATTGTCAATATTTTTTTTCTGTCCCACTCTCTCATTCTTGCCCTTTAGGGTACCATTTATGCATATGCAAGAATGCTTTATACTATCCCACGTATCACAGAGTCTATTTTCTAAATCTCTTTTCTCTTTGTTTTTCAGATAGAATAAGTTCTGATTCTCACTCCTCAAGTTCCCCAGCCGTGCCCACTACCGTCTCCATTCTGTGTTAAGCCCATCCAGAGAATTTTTCATTACACATGCCGTACTTTTTCAGGTCTGGACTTTCCATTTGTGTTTTGTTTTTGTTTTCAGTTTCCCTTTCTTTGCTCAGATTCCCCCATTTGTTCATTCATTTCGGTTATATTTTCTTTTTAGACATTTGGACATATTTATAATAGTTGCTTTAAGGTCCTTACCTGCTAATTCCAATATCTAGATGATCTCAGTGTTGGTTTCAATTGACTTCCTTTTCTTCAGACTAGAGAGAAGTTACGTCTTTGTAATTCTAATTTTTCTATTGTATACTGAACATTGTGGATGACATGTTATAGAGACTCTGGATTCTATTATCAAACTCTGCAGTGTTGATTTTTTTATCTACCGGCAGTTAATTTTGCTGGATTCAGACTCCAGACTCTGCTTCTCCTGAAATGAGAGGTAGCTGAAATCTCCATTCCGTTCTTTCAGCCTTTCAGTTGTTACTTTCCACCGGGCTCCTTTGACTCTCCCCTTGCACATATACAGCCCAGGAGTGACCCAAGGATTTTTTGTTAATTTATATTTTGAAATAATGTAAGACATACAGAAGTGTTCAAAAGTAGTACAAAGAGCTCCCAGCGTCAGCAAAACCAAGAAATTAACATTGGTGGAATACTATTAACTAAGCTATAGATTTTATATTGATCTCACCAGATTTCCCACTAATGTCCTTTTTATTTTTTAAAAATATTTTTTTCCAGTTTTATTAAGATATATTTGACATACAACATGTGTACGTTTAAGCTGTACAGCATAATAATGTCTTTTTTCTGATCCAGGAGCCAATTCAGAATGTTATGTCGCATTACTTGTTACGTTTCTTTAGTCTGCACCAATTTGTGACAGTTCCTCAATTTTTCCTTGACTTTCATCACCTTGACCGTTTTGAAGAAGACTCGTCAGTTATTTTGTAGAATGTCCTTCAATGTGGTGTTTCCTGGTGTTTTATCATGATTAGATTGAGGTTTTATGCGTTTTAGCAAGAATACTGCAGAGGTGATGTGCTCTCCTCAGTGGGTACATGATGTCACTATATCTTATAACTGATGATGGTAACTTGATCACTTGTGTAAGGTGTTATCTGCTGGATTTCTCATTGTAAAGTTGTCGTTTTTATCTGTGTAACTAATAAATAAGTTGGAGTACATACGCTTTAAACTATGCAACTGTAGTTTCTTCAAATACTTTCACCCACTAACTTCAGCATCCATCAGTGGATCTTGCCTGCCAACAATTACTACTATGGTGTTCTAGTGGTGGTTTTCTATTTCCATCCTTACTTCTCCATTTATTTATTATAATTCTTCTGTTAGGAAGGGCTATTCTTTCTCTACCATTTGTTTATTTAGTCATTTATTTATATCAGTGTGGGTTCATGGATATTTAGTTTATCCTATGGGTTATAATCCAACACTGTTGTTAAATATATATTTTGCTCAAGTTGTTCCAGATTTGGCTGTCATGATCACTTTCAGGTTGGTTCTGTACCTTAGCCAAGGATATGAGCAATGTTTACACACAGATTTGAGGGTTTATTCTTCTGTGACCCTGTACTTTCCAGGACTCCCCTCCTCCCACTTTCCAATTACTCAGTCTGTTGCCCCAAGCTCTGTCCCCTGACTCCTAGAGCCAATGAAACTTTAGTTTTCTGTTTGAGTTCAAGCTGTTCCATGCTATGAGGACTGAGGAAACATACAAGCAGAGAAATTGCTGTATAAATACCAATGTCACCCAGTGCAGTTCCCTTTTTCAAGAGTTGGCTTCCCTTCAGTTTCTGCCTGCTTTCAGTCACTCTCCAGTGCCTCCAAATAGTTGCTTTATCATATCTTATCCAGATTTTATCATTGTTATCTGTGGGCTGGTTAGTGTGATACGCACCATTCCACAATTATTGAAAACTATTTGATTGGGTTTTAATTTCATAATTTCGTACCTCAAGAACCTGAATTAGCTGACAGCTGTTACATCATTCTTTGCAGCCTAAAGAGTTCTGGTTGTTAGGAATAAGTTTTGTTTATCTCATGGAAAGCTTTTAGTATGATTGATACTATCAACAAATACTGATATTATAGTTATTGTGTAAAGCATGGTCCTTGTCTTCAAAAACTTTAAAAAGCAGTTAAGCAAGTAAGGACATGTACGGAAGTGAATTTTAAAATGTGGTAGGTCCTTACCAGAGTATTTAAGCATTTGACAATGACAAAGGTTGGTGAAGATGTGGAGCAACTGGAAATCTCATATTTTATCAATTACCTTTTTCTGTGTAACAAATCACCCCGAAATTAAAGGCTTAAAAGAACAACCATTCACTTATGGTTACCAAAAGGGAAAGGGGTGAGAGGAGAGGGATAAATTCGAAGTTTGGTATTAACAGATACACACTATCTATATAAAATAGATAAACAACAAGGACCTACTGTATAGTACAGGGAACTATATTCAATATCTTGTAATAACCTGTAATGGAAAAGAACCTGAAAAATATATGTATTTTTTATATACAGTTTTATATATATATATATATATATATATATATAACTGAATCACTTTTCTGTACACCTGAAACTATACATTGTAAATTAACTATACTTCAATAAAAAATAAAATTAAAAACAAACAAGATAGAATAACCGGCGCTTCCCTGGTGGCTCAGTGGTTGGGAATCCGCCTGCCACTGCGAGGGACACGGGTTTGAGCCCTGGTCCGGGAGGATCCCCCATGCCGCGGAGCGACTGGGCCCGTGGGCCACGGCTACTGAGCCTGCGCTCTGGAGCCCACGAGCCACAACTACTGAGTCCCTGCGCCTAGAGCCCGTGCTCCACAACGGGAGAAGCCACCACAAGGAGAGGCCCGCACACTGCGACGAAGAGTGGCCCCCGCTTGCGGCAACCGGAGAAAGCCCGCGAGCAACAACGAAGACCCGATGCAGCCAAAAATAAATAAATTAAAAAAAAAAAAAAAAGAACAGCCATTCAACTAGCTCAAAATCTCATGATTCTGTTGATCATCCATTTAAGTTACGCTCAGCTGGGTGTTCTTTGGATTTTGGCTGTGCTCACCCACGGGTCTACAGTCAGCTGCCGGTCAGCTGGGGTGCTCCACTCCTAGGGATTAGCTGGCTGTTGACTGGGCAACACGTCTCTGATCACCCAACAGGCTGGCTTCTGCTTATTCACAGAGTAACTGGGCAGGGGCCTGGGACGGTGGGCACATGGCCTTAAGGCCTTAATATGTTGGCCTGAAACTTACAAAACTTAATAGTCCTACTTATTAGTCAAAGCCAAAACAAGCCACAAAATCAAAAAATGGAGAAATGTGCTTCATTTTTTGATGTGAAGAGAATATAAAGTCACTGGGTGTGTAAGGAAGAGGATTGTAGGCATTTTTGCAATGCTCCATTTATATACTTGTGAGCGTGTAAACTGGTATTGACACTTTTGAAAACTGTTTAGCTATACCTAGTAAAGCTATCCCCATCAATTCCACTCCTGATATATACCTGATATATAAATTAGTACTTATGTCCACCACATATGTGAAAAAGAATGTTCGGGGCCTTCCCTGGTGGCGAAGTGGATAAGACTCCACGCTCCCAATGCAGGGGGCCCAGGTTCGAACCCTGGTCAGGGTGCTAGATCCCACGTGCATGCCGCAACTAAGAGTTCCATTGCCACAAACAAGGAGACTGCATGCCGCAACTAAGGAGCCGGTGAGCTTCCACTAAGGAGCCCACCTCCTGCAACTAAGACCCGGTGCAACCAAATAAAATAAATAAATAAAATATTTTTTAAAAAAGAATGTTCATAGCCCATTTATTCATAATAGCCAAAAAAGTGAAAAGAACTCAAACGATCATCAAGAGGAGAATGGATAAATAAATTACAGAATATTCATATAATGGAATACCACAGAGGGAAAAAAAGAACATGTTGAATAAAAGAAGTGAGATACAAAAGAGTGCATATTGCAGGGCATGATTGGATTTATATGAGGTTTGAAATTAAGCAAAACTAATCTGTGATGATAGAAATCAGAATAGCAGTTTCCTTGGTGTGTATGAAGAGTGGAGGCTGGTTATCCACCAGGAAGGATCCCGAGGGAACCTGCTGGGGCACTGGAAACGTTCTG
Organism: Physeter macrocephalus; assembly: GCF_002837175.3. Lineage (NCBI taxonomy): Eukaryota > Metazoa > Chordata > Mammalia > Artiodactyla > Physeteridae > Physeter > Physeter macrocephalus. The sequence goes on from NC_041221.1 coordinate 3,460,856, forward strand.
TATCTTGATCTAGATGATGCTCCCGTGTGTGTATGTTTCTCCGTGTGTAATAGTCATCAAGATATATCCATAAGGTGTTTGCATGTAATTGAAAGTTATACATCAATTTTAAAATAGTTTTTTAAAGGGTGGTAGTAATGCCAAATACACGTGACTAGCGTTGAGGGGAGGGAAAGTCACTGGGGCCCGGCAGGATCAGAGAAGTGGCCTTGGGCCATGGGGAACTTGCACTTGAAGGAAGCGAACAGGAGGAAGATCCGGGGATTGGCCGTGAAAGGGGCAAGCACTCCCTCTTGACTCAGCTATTCTCACACTCTGCATCACTCCACCTGCTAATTTTGCAAATCCTGTTGACTGCAACCTTCCAACCTCCTCAGTTTAAAATGAGAAAAGAAAAAATTATCGTGACTTGGACAGGTACGTGTTAAATTGCTTAAAAGTGTAAAAACATGCACGACCCCCATTAAGGTAGAGCTGGCAGCATAATCGTTTGTTTCAACACATCCTTAAAAGTCCGAGATCCTCTTATTTACAGAGCAGAAATAGAGACACAGACATAGAGAACAAACGTATGGATACCAAAGGGGAAACGTGGGGTGGGATGAATTGGGAGATTGGGAGTGACATATATACACTATTGATACTATGTATAAAATAGATCACTGGACCTCCCTGGTGGCGCAGTGGTTAAGAATCCGCCTGCCGATGCAGGGGACACGGGTTCGAGCCCTGGTCCGGGAAGATCCCACATGCCGCGGAGCAACTAAGCCCGTGCGCCACAACTACTGAGCCTGTGCTCTAGAGCCCGCGAGCCACGACTACTGAGCCCACGTGCTGCAACTACTGAAGCCCGCGTGCCTAGAGCCCGTGCTCCGCAACAAGAGAAGCCACCGCAATGAGAAGCCCGCGTGCCGCAACGAAGACCCAATGCAGCCATAAATAAACAAACAAACAAATAAACAAATAAATAAATTTACGAAAAAAAAGATCACTAATGAGAACCTACTGTATAGCACAGGGAACTCTACTCAGTGCTCTGTGGTGGCCTAAATGAGGATGAAATCCAAAAAAGAGGGGATATATGTATACACATAGCTGATTCACTTTGCTGTACAGTAGAAACTAGCACAATATTGTAAAGCAACTATACTCCAATAAAAAAGTAACTTAAAAGAAAGTCAGAGATCCTTTATCTTTTTATCAACAAGATCTCACTCAGCCTTGAAATTGAACCGCTCTGTCGACACATTTCTTTGCTGCTAATAGCCTAGGTCACCTCATTTGACCTTCAATTCCCAGCGGAGAAGGAGTCCCTGTCTCTTCTTCCTTCCTGTACCCATGCTTTAAGTGTCTTAAGAGCATGATGTTCTTTGTCAGTTGCTTTTTGTAAGTCACGTCCATGAAGACTGCCTAGTGCCAAGGGGAGCTCAGCAGACTGGGGGTCGGGAGACTCAGGTTCTTATCTGGACTCAATCACTAATTGGTAAGCCTGAATATGTCACTTAACTTTCTGGAAAATACTCTGTGTGTGTGTGTGTGTGTGTGTGTGTGTGTGTGTGCACGCGTGAGCATGGGTGCATGCTGGTGGATGATGATGGTAACCTGAGGTTGGGAAACTTTTTACTAGAGGTTCTCCTTAAAGGACAGGCAGAGAGCTGGAGAACGTGAATAGTTAAGGCAAGAAATAGTTCATCTGTATCCAAGGTTGGTGTCGTACACAGAAAGAGATGGATGGATTATGAGAGAGTGGGGGTGAAAGGAGAGATGAAGAGGAGATGGACTCGATGGAGGGTGAGAAATGAGAAAAGAAGCATGGTGGGGTGGGAGGAAAGGCCACATTTGCTGGCAGGGGACAACAACAGCTTATATTTACGGGCGCCTCCTACGGACAAGGCTGCTGTGAGTCCCGTGCCTGGCTGTGTCCGATCGTACTTCCCAGCCCCCCCGCCCCCTGCCCGGGAGACACATGCTGTGGGTCCTGCCCACTTCACGGATGAGGAAAGCCAGCTGCAGAGAGGTTAAGTCACTTGTCCAGGGCCACGCTGCTGGGAAGAGCTCGAGCTGGGATGCCAAGCGGGCAGCCTGGCTCCAGAATCCATGCTTGTGTCCCCTACACTCTACTGTCCCTTAACCAAGGACTGGGAGTTACTCCTGGGAGGAGGCACGTGCACAGCAGCAGCTGGACGTACGTGCACGGGGACGTGCGTGCTGTGCGGAGCGTCTTTTCAAGTGGATCTTTCATCTCGTCGCTTGGGAAACGCAGGAGCTCCCTTCTCCCTTTCTAATCGACTGAACCCCCGAGGTTCAGTTCAGGAGGAGGGGTCCCCACGGAATGCTGCGGGCCCCCCAGGTGGGCCTGAAGTTATCTGGGTTCACTGTCTACACCATCAGTGCGCAGCTTTCCCCTGGCCGTGCAGACCTGAACCAAGAAGACTGGAAAGTCCGTATACTGGAGGGAAAGTCTGCATCATTCTGTGCATTTTGATTTCATAACTAATTCTAGGGACCCTCCCACATTCTGTCCTGCCCTTTCCCAGCACTTGGAATGTCCCTCTTGATTGCATCTGTGCTCTTCGGAGAGTGAGTGTACAACTTGGGGTCAGGCCCCGACCAGCAGAACCCTTGTCCGTTTGCCGTCAGCAGAGGGCTGGTGAACCCTATTCACCCTGGGGCCCCATTTCCCAAGAGCACAATCCATGTGGCATCTTGACACGAATAACAGCCTGTCTGAACAGAGGCAGCTGACTGATTGTTTCCTGGGGGCTCAGATGAAAGCTGGGAAGTGTGCTCAGTTGGAGTGGGGTGTTCTCTTGGTTTTATTAATTGCTGATGTGTACACGAGAGGTTGCAAGTTCAGGGCTGACATCACTCAGGCCCTCGGATAAGGAATCTTAGCCAGTGAGTTGCTGGTTGCTTAACAGCACCAAGCACTGCCTTCATGCAAGTCAAGGACACGGCCAGGCTTTTGATTTGTTGATTAACTTTTTAAGTACTTAAGGTAACAAGTGACTGTCCTTTCCAATCCTAGTCCACTTCTTGCCTTTCAAGGGGCCCTGGGGGATCTGTTTTCCTGTCCTGACGCTGAGGGCCAACCTGGAACTGCACTGGGACTGCAGGCTCCAGCCTTGTAGCTCTGTTTGTTTTGGAGTTCCGTCAAGCAGGGCAGGATGGAACGCTCTACTTGAACACTGAAGATGTCAGGCCCACCCCTCTGACCTTCCTCTGAGCCCAGCGGCTCTGATAAGTGGGCAGGCCTTGAGCCCCGGAGACCCACAGACACACTTGGATGATTTTACAGAAATCAGCCGGGCAACCTCCTGGTAGAGCTCTGAGCAGCTCCGGAGGGGCCACCTGCCAGTGCCGCAGGCATGGCCAACCGGACCAGTGCCTCTACCGCATACTACAGCTACGAATACTACCTGGATTACTTGGACCTCATTCCCGTGGATGAGAAGAAGCTGAAAGCCAACAAACGTGAGTCCCGAACGGGGAAAGCTGGCCAGGCAGAGGCTGGGGGTTGGCCCAAATGACTTTTCTCCATTCACTTAAGAACTACAGCAGATGTCACCGGGAAGCCAGAACATGACTTGAACTCATGGATATAAGGGAATGGAGGGTGTATCTGTTATCTTCTGTAATAAGTTTGGAGCTAACCTCCTGAGAAACTAAGACACTTTGGGGGCAGAATCTACTGGTAAGATAGATTTCTTGATAGAGTTAGATTTGTCCGGGGTTCCAATAAGCTAGACGAGTTTCTTCAAATTGCAGATTTCACGTTTTCTGTTGTCTCTATACAGATGTGGGAGAGAGTTACTGCGTCCACTCCTAAGATGTGTGTCTTACGAATTCTTATTAAAATACCCACCAGTGCTTCATCTTCACAGTCTCAGGAAGGACAACCAGACAAGTAAACATCCTTTTCCTCCTTGCGCCTGCCCAGTCTTTATCTCTTGAGTAACTTGGTACTTTGTCAGCAATCTCCTCTGATTATTCCAACCAGTCCGTCGAGATAATGAGTTAACTGAGGGAATGTACATGAAAAACAAAACAAAACAAAAACAAAGTCTCAGTTTCAGGAGCCCATCCTCTCTGCCTATTCTGAAGTCCCTTGGGTTCCTTGGGATTGCACTACCATCACACACTATGTCCTTCAAAAAATGAACGCAGTCCTTAGAAGGAACCGGATGCTTCTCGTTTGAAAAGAAAGAGAGTCTGTTACACACCAGCTCAAAACTGAAATTCACTCGGATGGTACCATTTAATAAAAGGAGGCAGATCCCTGGCAGGGCCCTTGGGGAAAGTCCTATAGAATGTCTGGTTAGGAAGTGTTCCTGTTTCATGTTGCATTTACAACTTGCAGAAGCTGAGGACTTCTGTTTCATGTTTGCTGAGGACTTCCTGTATCCCTGGCACTGTAGCAAAACCTCTGGGGGGAAACCAGATTTGGCGTGTGTTTTCTGTTACAAGGTATATAATCATGACATTAAAATGCAGATTTTTTTTCACATACGACTCACAATAAGGGAGACATACAGTAATAGGGAGAAAGTGGCAGATTTGAAATAAAAGCCCACGTAAGTATATTATCAAAAGTTCAGAACTTCGGGATACATATTGATCTGGACAACATGTAGATCTGCATTCAGGAAAGACTTTTTAAAATTGACATGAATTAAATAAAATTCTGGCTCAGCTTCAGACACTCCTGCCCTTTTGTGTGCCAGACACCCCTCTCAGCCACCACCTGGGCTCCAAAGAGTCTCCCAGCTGCTTTGGGTGGGACGACCGTTAGCAACTCTAGAATCTTAGAACCCGTGATCTCAGTCCTCTGCCCTTCCCCCCTTACCCACAAACAACTTCCATTTCTGGCGAAAACGGCTGGTGTTCTCCAAATTGTGCATGAGGTTTGAGATGTTCTTTCTTGCACACTTGAACTAGAGTTGGAAGTTTACAACCTGGGGAGCTAGAAATGAGGTCAAATAAGAAATTCCTCCTCAAACTCCCAAACCCAGTAAAGATTATCTCAGAGAGGAATCTTACCAGAGAGACGAGTCACTGCCTTGCCACCCCCCAGACAAGCTAGATGTTGGGGGCTTTTGACTCCTACAGGGGGAAGCCAGCTGCTGGGCCATCCCTCCCATGAAGAATAAACATCCATTGGTATTTTCATGGCAAGGATTCAAGTTATGCATCTTAGGGGACTGACAAAATAACTCTCCCATATCTGCATACAGACAATAGAAAACATGATATCTACAGTTTGAAGAAACTCACCCAGCTTATTGGAACCCCAAACAAATAAACTAAACTCTATCAGGAAATCCATCTTAAGGAAATTCCCTGGTGGTCCAGTGGTTAGGACTCGGTGCTTTCACTGCCAAGGGCACCAAGTTCGATCCCTGGTCGGGGAACTAAGATCCCACAAGCCACGTGGTGGTGTGGCCAAAAATTAATTAACTAATTAAAAAAATAAAATAATTTTTAAATCTTATTTATTAAAAAAAAATCCATCTTAAAAGAATATTCTGTCTCAAAAGTGTCCTAGTGTCTTAGAAAGTTAACTCCAGATTTATTACAATGGATATCAGATACCATTTTATACCCAACCCCTAGATATCAGGAATCTTTGACACCCACAGGGAGAGGGGCTCCTTCTGGGATCCTTTATTCCTGTTTGTGTCTCACATATCCCAGGCTTCATGTCTTATCTGAATTTAATTTCTAATGTCTCTGGAAAAGAATTTTGGGGCTAGGCAAAAATCCCTGCCCCACCAGGGTGTTTATGCCCTGAATAGATTAATTGTCTTGTTTTTTTCTGGGCGACCAGCCATGGGGCCGTGGCTACGTCAGGGCTAGGCGCGTGGACTCCCAAGCCTGTCCGCTGTAATTCACATCTGAGCTCTGCTACTTACTAGCTCCGTGATCTTGGGCAAATAAATTAGCAAGGCCAGGCCAGATTCAGGAGGAGGGAATTAGATGGGTTCTAGTGGGAGAAGCATTAAAAATTGGAGGCAGTCTTCAATTCACAATAAACAACAAAAATATGGCAGATGGTAAGATGTGCTCCACAGAAAAATCAAATAGGAAGGGGTGGCTAGGAGAGCTGGGGCCCAAGGAAGGGTTGACACCCTGACTAGGATGGTCGGTAAAGGCCTCTCCAAGGTGACCTGTGAAGAGGTGAGAGATCAAGCCTTGAGGATGTCTTGGGAAGGAGCCTTTTAAGCAGCAGGAATACCAAGGGCAAAGGCTCTGAGGCAGGGGAGCGCCTGGTGTATTCCAGGAATGACAAAGAGACTGCAGTGGCTATTCCGTTATATTTTTGGAAACTACTTTGGAAATACCATTTTTCTCTTAAAATGGAAACCCCTTTATTATTTCACAAGTCAACACAACCCATCCATCAGCAAGAACAAAAATAATAGAAATATATGGGCAATCGATATGTAAAGACAATAACAGAAGGAACTCAGATGGCCAAGGAACATGAGAAAATGCTCAGTGTCAAAAGTCATTAGGGAAATGCCCTGGGAAAGAACAATCAGATACCATTTCCCACCCACTGGATCAGCAAACATTAAAAGGTTGGTATTTCAAGTGTTGGGGTAAAAAGCAGAGAAATGAGTGCTGTCAAATGCCGCTGATGGGATGAAATCTGGGTTCACCGTTTGGGAGAGCAACTTGGCAAGGACCAGAGAAGCTGCAGAGGTTCACAAGGCATCATTCAGCACCCCTCTCCCAGGCATCCACCTCGGGAAATGCCTGCATGTGTCCACAAGGATACATGTATTTCGATGTTCACCGCAGCACTGTATGTCATAGGCAGAAACAGGAGATGGGATAGATAAATGATGGTGTGTTACTATGCCCACATTTTTAAAATATATTTTTTAAAGGTTGATATGCTCCTTAGTACATTACTTCACTCTACCAGTCAGAAAACTAATCAGTGTTAACGTTTCGGTGCCTAGCCAATTAGGGTCGTTCTGTGTCTGTATCCCCATGTGCACACAGGCACATACACGTGTGCCTGCATGGACATACACACACACCTATACACCCACATACAATGGCACTCCTACTTTGTGTGCTGTTTTGTAATAACTCCTGCCTGGAGCGGCTGAGGGGAAACGGAGAACTCCCTTGGGTCCCCTCTCTCCTCCCTGGGCCTGTCTGTATCTGTATGAGGCTGGGTCCAGGGGGTGGGAAAGTGGACATCCTCTCCTCTGCATGCTCAGCAGAGCTCAGGTGGGGAGGACAGGCCGCTGAGCTTGCGGGAAGTTGTGTTATCAGCTGGTGACAATGACTCCATTTTCTGCTCCCTTTGGAAAACATCAACCTACAAGCTCATCTCCTTCCTCCCCCTGGTTTCAGTCTCTCTCCATCTTCACTTCCATCTCCTCAACCTCTTCTTTCTCTTGCTGCACTCTCCTGAGGGCAACCAACCTTCTAGGTCTGCCCAGGACTGTCCCATGGATGCATATTGAGAAACCCAGGCACATCGGATGGTCATCTTAATTCTCCTCTCCTTCCTCAAGCCCCACAAACATAGGAACAGGGCTGCCACTAACCCCCATGGTAGAGAAAATTAGAGAAAAGCCTCCTCCTTTGGGCACACAGCTAATCACAACCCATTCAGGTGGGGTCCCTTGAGCAGTGTGCAGCCTGTGTAACTGTTCACGGCGTCCCTGCATAGGAGGGACTCCAGGCTCAACCACGTGCCCTTTGCTCATTTCCCTGCCCCTGCCCTCCCCAATAGGTCTAAGCCCCCTTTTCCTCCTGGCAGTCCCTCTGAAATTAGGCACTGTCGACTTTGTTTTCAATCTTTTCAAAGACATCCACTTCCGCACCAGACCAGAAACACTCCATACCTTTTCCCACCTTCTGGCCATTGCTCATGGTTAATTCAACAGTCAAAATTCTGTACTATCCATTATGCGTCAGACAGTTGCACCGGGAGCTGGAGGTATAAAAGCAAATGGACTAAATCCACGTCCTCGATTTTTTTTTCAACAACTATTTTATTTTATTACCATGTTGATCTATTTTGTGATGATGTATTTCCAAGTAGGTTGCAGACCTCATGACACTCCTCCAGCAAATTTAGGAAACTGTTAAAAGTTAGGACATCACAGGACATCTGAACTCTTCAAAAATTATTTCTTAGTATCATCTAATCTCCGGTCTATATTCAAATTTTCCCAGTTCCCCCCAAATGTTGCATGAGAGCTATTTTGTCCACTCCGTGCTGATGAGCTGCGTCTGGTCCCTGGCGTCTCTCTTAGTCTAGACCAGACCCTTTTTGTAGATGACACTGGCTCGAGGAAGAGATCGAGCAGGTCCCTCTGTTTATCCTCAACTGTCCCGTCAAGTGCGAGATACTGATCAGTAATAAACGTTTATTCAGTTAATGGTGTTAGGCTGGAGATTTGCGAAAGTTGCCCACAGAGCACAGAGAAGGACACCCCTGGGAGAAGTAAGAGGTGAAGGAAGGCTTCCCGGGGAAGATGTGGCAAAGCTGAGTCCAAAAAAATCGATGGGAATTTGCCTGCTACTCAGGGGGCTGGCGCAGGGTAGAGAACAGTTACACTCCTGTATATAAAAGATGTGCTTCCGGGAGGGTGTTTTGGGAAGCGTGACAAAGGATGAGCCCCAGATCCCCGGGGGCCAGATTCTTGCAGGCCAGCCTCGGAGGATCCCTGTAAACTGCAGGGAGTCATTTAAAATTGTAAGCAGGGAAGAGACAAGGGCCTATTTGCTGGCTAAGAAAATGGCTCTGGTGAACATATAAATGTGAGGGTCAGTAGGGTAGTGGTGACACGTGGGCAGGAAACAGCCATGTGCTGGGGCTGGAAGCATAAAGCTGAAAAGATCCCTACCCTTAGGAGTTCACAGTATAGGAGGGAGCGGCCGCATAAATGAACGAATGCGCGTGCTCCAGTGTTACAGCCATGGGAATAGAAGTATGTGAGGCTCAGAGAGGCCAAGTGACTTACGTAATGTCACCCAGCTGACTAGTCACAGAGCCAGGACCTAAATTCCAGCTCTGATGCCTCAGGACTCTTCCCAGGACACTTGTCATGATCAGGGGGCAGATTCTCACCAGGATGTCAGATCCAGCAGAGCAGGAACCTTTGTCCACCTCTCTCTCTCTCTCTCTCTCTCTCTCTCTCTCTCTCCCCGGAGCTCCTAGATAGTGCCCAGCACACAGTAGGCACACAATAGCTGTTTCCTTAATGAATGAATAAACTAATGTGAAGTAGGCGGCTCTTGCACACATTATTAATTTTTATGATGAATATTTGCACCAATTATCAATTTATTGCCTCTCAGCTCTGAATGCGCCCTTCAAAATAGGCTCTGTGATCAACGATGGAATTTTCTTTAAAGTGAGCACGTGTTAGGCTTTCTCAGGAGAGGGCTCTGGAGGGCACCGCTGGAGCACCGGGGTTGGGGGTTCAGCAGTGAGGGCGTGGGGACGTCTGGGGGAACTAGCCCCAGTCCCTGGCCCAGAACACTGTCTCCCTGAGATCTTGCAGCCTCGGTGTGGCAATAACCTCTCTGCAGCCATGTAGACAAAGAAACCAAAGCCCCCGGGCAACCTGTGGTTGGTGGGGGAGGCGCCACAACTCCTCCATCTCCCTCCCTTCCCCCTCAAAGCCCCCCCACCCACCAGGCCTCCAGAGGGCTCTCCATGGTTTGTCCAGCAGCTCCAGGCAAGCTCAGGCCTGGCTGAACGACCCAACCCCTCTGCCATCCAGTGGCCAAACCACATCTCCTCCAGGGAGGTCTGAACCCCTTCCAAGTTTGTCCTTCCTTGGTGTTATACGCTGAATTGTGTCCCCCGGCCCCCCGCCAAATTCTTATGTTGAGGTTCTAACTCCCAGTACCCCAGAACGTGGCTGTATTTGGAGATAAGACCTTTAGAGAGGTGATTAAGTTAAAATGAGGTCATTAGGCTGGGCCGTAATCCAGAGCGACTGGTGCCCTTGTGAGAAGAGATTAGAACACAGACACACACAGGGGGTTGACCGTGGGAGGACCCAGTGAAAGACAGGCCAAGGAGAGAGGCCCCAGAAGAAACCAACCCTGCTGACACTTTGGTCTTGGACCTCCAACCTCCGGAACTGTGAGAAAATTAATTTCCTGTTGTTTAAGTTACCCCAGACACGGTACTTTGTTACAGCAGCCTGTGTTAGTCCTTTCAGGCTGCTATAACAAAATACTATAGACCGGGTGGATTATAAACAACAGAAATTTATTTCCCACAGGTCTGCAGGCTGGGAAGTATACAACAGACACATAGGGAGTGCCCTGGACTGTCCCCATGGACTCGAGGGCAGGGCACCCTCTCCTACAAGATGAGGGTCTCGGGGGACTCCAAATTCTATCTACTGTCTCTAAAGAAAATTCCTTAGAGCCAAGCATCACCAAGTCAGATTTTAAGTAGTCAAGCCCTGTCTTAGCCTCCTTGGGCTGCTGTAACAAAATATCACAGGCTGGGTGGCTTAAATAACAGACATTTATTTCTCACAGTTCTGGAGGCTGGAAGTCCAAGGTCAATGTGGCAGTAGATTCTCTGTCTGGTGAGGACTTGCTTCCTGGCTTGTAGATGGCCACCTTCTCTTTGTCTGCTCACAGGGCCTTTCCTTGGTGCAAATGGTGAAAGAGTGTATGTGTGTCTCTTTCTCTTCTTATGAGGTCACTAATCCTAATGAGGGCTCCACCCTCATGACCTCATCTAACCCTAATTACCTCTCAAAGGCCCCGTGCGCGTCCAAAAATCATCACACTGGAGATTAGGGCTTCCACATGTGAATGGTGGCGAGGAGACACAAACATTCAGTCTATAGTGGCACCTTTGTCTTGGCCATCAGCTGAAGCAGACAGAGAGAATTCACTATGCACATCCTGTCTCCTAGATATATTTCAAATCAGATCTGGCTGTGTATGCTATTTTGTACCCTGCTCTTACTGACCTCACAGTATTTTGTTTTCCCATGTTGTTAAATATTCTTTCACAAAAATTTTGCAAATAGCTGCATGGTGTTCTAGAAATATGTATCTTTGAACATATAGAATGTTTCCAGAATTTTGCTCTTATAAGCAGTGGCCTTGGGGAGAGAAGAACTTCTTCCACTGTTGTGTGTTAAGTAAAGATGTCTCGCCTATTTTTGTCCTTAGTATTTGAATTCAAAAAAGTTCACTAAAAAAGAAAAAGCCTAAAAAATGCAAAAGCAGAAATCTCCCTCATCCAATCTCTGTGCTCCCGTTATCACTGTGTCCCTTTTGTTTTCTGTGCTGATCAGCCAAAGGCAGCATTGGGCAGTCTCAGGGATGCTCTGTTACTTGGCTTCGAAGGTACGGTAAGGTGAGCGTGAGTCCAGGTGAGGGTGGACTGAGGTCAACCACAGCAAGCAGGTGACCTCCTTTACTGACAAATGTGACTTTCTCTCCCTGCCAGTTCCTCTGGGCTGGATCGCCAACCCAGTCAAACAAATCAGAAAGCATCATATCCCAGGTCTCTGCAGGGGTGCACATCAAAGACAGAAAGATGCTTGGAATGCTTTGGGCAAAGAGGCAAAGCGCTCGCTCAGATCGTCTCACTAGAAGGTCACCTAGGGCAGCTGGTAGACATGGCGAAGTCCAGGCTGGGTTCAACTCCTATGTCAAGTAGAGAAGACAGAAATAGAAGAAGAAATCCCTGAGCTCATGTGTTAACCTAACAAGCAGGAAGGATTTTAAGATTTTTGTGTTCACGCCTAGACAGTGCAATTTATTCCATCATGGCTGGGCAGATAATTGGAAACATCTAGGGATTTAGATATATTTTTATGAGCATTCAGTGCTGACTTGAAGGCTGTGGGTTGCCCTTTCCCAGGATGGCTTAAAATCTGGTGTGGTTCTGTTACAGGGACGTCACAAGGATTGCTACCCTTGTGATTTTTCAGACGTGGCTTCTGTTTCACGGAAAGGTTAAGAATCTTCCCAGCACTGTCAGAAAGGTGGAAAATGCAAATCTGTTTCCTGAGACCCTGCCTGAACAGACTGATTACACGTTTGATCTTCTATTTGTTCCCTTTTCAGCGGCTAAGCTTTGGAGAAAAACACAGTCCCATATTCCAATCTTATAGCAACCATGCAGATTATTTTAATACGATGAGTCTCCAGATAACTACTCAAGTACTCCCTTGCAGGGAGGAGTGAGATGAATCGATTTTCCTTGGGTAGTGTCTGGCTTTACTGCTGTATTATTTACCTCTCAGGTCAATATGTCTTCTTCCTTTAATTAGGGGTTAGGAAGAATTTGTCATAGCCCGTATTGACTTCTGCTGATGCACTGCCTCTGGCGGCTTCAATAATAAGGCAGTCTGGTAAGCTGGGACGAAGTGAGAGAGTGGCATGGACATATAGACACTACCAAATGTAAAATAGGTAGCTAGTGGGAAGCAGCCTCATAGCACAGGGAGATCAGCTCGGTGCTTTGTGACCACCTAGAGGGGTGGGATACGGAGGGTGGGAGGGAGACACAAGAGGGAGGCGATATGGGGATATATGTTTACGTATAGCTGATTCACTTTGTTATACAGCAGAAACTAACACACCATCGTAAAGCAATTATACTCCAAGATGTTAAAAAATAAATAATAATAAGGCAGTCTATTCATCTGCTTCTCTGACAGCTAGGAGAGGAAGAACAAAAACACACCACTAACCAATCTCTTCTGAACACAATGCATAGACTTCAGGGTAAAGATTGAACAAAGGACCTATATATAACTCTTCTCTTTCGGTCAGAGGGGATCAAGTTCAGGTTACAACTTTAATTATGACGTTTAGGTCTTCAGCAAATGGTCAGTCCCATGGACATGACGTAAGCAGTGAAAGTGATTTTTAAACAAAGATATGAGTATGTTTACCTTGGAACAAATTTCCCATCAAGCTAGCCCCATGTGGAGCTGCCAAACTGGAATGAGTCCGTCATTGCTCAAAAACTGCTTGGAACTCTTACTTTGGAAATGACTTTGGTGGCCATGACACATTCTATGAAATGTCCACAGTGATAAATTATGTATTTCTTTGGAGAGTGGATTTGCTTCTGGGAAATAGTTAAGAATCACCCAGAAACCAATCAGGTGAATGGACTTAAGCTGACTGATACCAGCTGGGTGTCAAAAATAAAATATCTCATAAAGTAGCAAAATTGGTGTGTGTGTGTGTGTGTGTGTGTGTCCTTCAAGGTAATTGCAAAAGAAGAATTTATAAATGTTTGATCATCGTTATGTATTTTAGGAAAATTTAGATGACTCTGTGGTAGAGAGCGGATGATTATTTTGAAGGTCCGCATTCATTTGGATTTGTCAGTTTTGATATGTTCATTTAAAAAGTCAATTTTTTTTACAGATTCAATAGAGAAAATTGGTTAAATTGGTTAAATTAACAGAGTTCCAGATAAAACAGATGTTGATTTCTCTTTCATGTACAAGTTTGAAGGATGGGATGGTAGGTCAGCTCCATGAAATCTTCAAGAAGTGGCTTTGTTCTAGCTCATATCTCTGCCATCCCTGCCATCCAAGCCTGGCTCTAGCCATCACATCCATGTTCTGGGCAGCAAAATGGAGTAAGGGCATAAGAAGGGACATGGGTTTTAGAAATCCAGCCATCTCTGCAGAAGGACTCCTAGAAGCTGTCCTGTAACTGCTCCACTCACATCTCTTTGGCCAGAACCTTGTCTCATGACCCTACTAACCGAAAGGGAGGCTGGGAAATGTAGTCTTCATGCCAGGAAACCATGTGACCTGCTAAAAGGAGGGGTTCTATTACTATGGAAGCATGTGAAAGCAAACATTAGGATTGACAGCCAGCAGTCTATGCTACCATTACCTTTACTCGTAGCTTACATTTTAGTGAGCTTGAAGGATGCTGTGATATTACTTGCCACAAAGCCCTCGTAACTAAAATAATATTACTTCTATTTATACATTGGTTCACGACCGTTAAACAAGGAATTGTGCCATGTACATTGCATATACATATCATTTCATTTGCCTAACAGCCAAAAAACACATACTATTATCCCCATTTAACAGATAAGGAGTTTATCTGTTAATAAATCTAGAGATGTAAAAATCTCCGATTGCCTGAGATCAAACAGCTAGGAAATGACCAAGTCAGAATTTGTTAGCCTCCAGAGCCTAGCCCCTTAACCCCGTTATTATTCCCCAAGAAGGGAAAAACCTTGGGGTTAATTTTATTCTAGGACCTTGGAGAGGAGGGAAGGGAAGGGGAGTTTTCCGTGGCTGGACCAGTTTCATTGTCAAGCCAGCCTGGTGCTCCTTGTTGTAAAGACAAGCCCACGGATGTTTAAACATTTCCAACACTGGGGAATGACAGCTCTCACCCTTGGTACAGGATGTTCTCTCCAGCACTTAGGCTGAACCTTCAGGAAGAAGAGGAAAAAAACCCTATTTTCTTGGTTGCCTTTTTCAACAGAACACGATGAAATAGAATATAGTACAGGAAACAGCTAGTGGCTACTGTTCGCCTTTTTGGTCTGGCGAAATTAAAATTTCACTTCTCTGAGGACGCTGTGTTCCGGGAGTGGTAACATCTCATTTCCTGCTCAGCATCTGGAGATAATGACCAAGGGCTGGGACAGACAGTGTGAGCCTGGGAGAGGGGAGGGGGCGTCTCAGCTGCTCAGGTTTGGAAGCTGTTTTCTTAGAGGCTCTGACGGGACTTACGTAGGTGCCAAAGACCTCAAATCCTGCATTACTTTCATGAAAGTAAAAGAGCGTTAGTGTCTGCAGAAATCTGAAACTTCCTTATACGATAAAAATCCCAAACCATATTTTCTGAAAACATACATACTCTTATACTTTGAGGGTTAGACAATAAACTGTGACTCTTTGGGACAGAGTTGAACCGAAGCAGGTATTGTGGAATAATACACAGTGAGCAGGCAAGGAACACTGAGAAAGTCAGAGGCTTCTTTTGATTGACGTATACACACTACTGTATATGAAATAGATAACTAATAAGAACCTAGCGTACAGCACAGGAAACTCTACTCAATACTCTGTAATGGCCTATATGGGAAAAGAATCTAAAAAAAGAGTGGATATATGTATAACTGATTCACTTTGTTGTATACCTGAAATTAACACAACATTGTAAATCAACTAGACTCCAATAAAAATTAAAAAAAAAAAAAAGTCCTTAAGCTTAAGACAGATGGCAACAAACTCATTTCCTATCTCCCAGGAGCCCATACGTCCCCTGCAACAGTTTGTTGCTCTAGGGCACCCCCAGCGGTTTCTCAGGTCAGGGACAGAAAGCAGAGAGGATGTGAGCCTCAGCCTGGGGGGCTTTGCGGTCCTTGCCTCTCTTCAGTGTGAGTGTCAAGTTGCTGATGTATTACTAGGTGGTGGAGGCCCATGATTCCTTCTGCAAACATTGCATCTTTTCCTTATTACCTGTTTCTGACACTTTTAGGACCTAAAATCAACTCTTACAAGGTCTCAGTTTCTTCTTCTACCTGTCTTGGATCATAGAGGGCAGAGGTAACGATCTTTACTAAATTACTATTATTTACCCCACAAGTGACTCATAGATCTCTAATCATTCATTCATTCAGTTATTTGTTCATTTGTTCACCCATTTATAAACATCTTTTCATTTGAATCCATCACAAAAACATCTTTTGTTTGCACAGAACCCAACAGAAGGCAGGGCAGGGCTAGCACAGGCAGTGCAGCAGGAGTGCCGAGGAGGATGCTGGGGGAGAGATGCAGCATCCTGAAGGGGGTCAGCGATTTCTGGTGGGCTAGGTTGGCCCCCTCTGAATTCTTAACAGCCCCCAGCAGAGCCTGGCTCCTGTACGTGCTTAATACATGCCTGTTGATTACCATCCTTCAGTGGCTTCCTTTGGTCACACAGGTAGGTGCCTAGCATATCCTGGTCTGGGGCATCTTGTCCTGGGGGCATGAGTGTGTCTGGGATAAGATACTTGCAGACACTAATTATGAGCCTGGTCCTCTGTGCCCAGAGCCAAAGACAACCCCCAAGAGAAACTATACCCCCTGCAGTTCCCTGGCAACTTGCCGAAAGTTCCAGACCCGGAGTCTCAGAGAAAGGAACCTCCTGACCTGCCAGGATCTACCCAGGGCCCAGAAGAGACTAAGCATCTTTCCTGTTTTCCCTGTGTCCTTTCACCTCCGGCCACAGATACAGCCAGAGTAGTAGCTGCAATAGTGCTTTTTCCTCCTTCCGCTGTCCCGCAGCTGGGCCTGTCCCTCGGAAAGAAAGGGACCAGCTCTTTCCACCTCTAGCAGGCTGGCCGTGGCAAGGCCTCGGGTGACAGCTCCACAGCGGGAAGGGCCTGGCCCTTCACGCGGCAGGCTGGCACTGCTGCCTAGCGCACATCTTTTTCTCTAAGTCTCTGATCTTGGGGGTCTTTGAAGCTGTCCCTAACCAGGCTGGTAGGGGCTGCAGCCCTCACAGGGGAGGGGAGGCCGTCTTGCCATGTGAAGTTGCTCACAGCTCTTTCTTCTCCCTCCCGAGAGGAAGGGAGGAGGGGAAATCCATTCTCTGAGCATCAGTTGCAGCCGCAAAAGCAGATCCATGAGGTGTCACCCAACTTCATTTACTGTTTTTTCCCCCTCAGTAAGCCCCCTAAACTCTCCCAGAGGCCCGTGGCCCTGGGAAAACGCCAGGTCCCTGCTGCTGCCCGTTTTCTTCCCAAGGTTATCATTGATGGAAAAATCTGCCCCCGTACCTCCACCCCCCATCACAGCCGGGAAGACTTAGCCCCAGAGCCCCACCCCCACAGCACGTGGGGGCCCTCGCTTCTCGGCCGTGGGCCCCGTGACGTCACACTGACGTGGAGACGCGTGTCCACCTCCCACAGATTCGATCGTCATCGCCTTCTGGGTGAGCCTGGCAGCTTTCGTGGTGTTCCTCCTCCTCTTGCTGCTCTCCATGTCCTGGTCAGCCTCCCCGCAGACGAGGTAAGTAAGGACAGGAGGAGGTATGTGGCAAGTGGCCACGTGAGGGGCTAAACAGGGGGTACCCGCGTGTCCGAGGTGGAATATCATTTGGCCATGAAAAGGCATGAAGCCCCGATTCGTGCCACAACGTGGGTGACCCTTGGAAACACTGTGCTACGTGAAAGAGGTGAGGCACCGAAGACCACACGTGGTGCGATTCCCTGGGTGTGAAATGTCTACAAGAGGCGAACCCACAGACAGGAAGCAGATTAGCGGCTGCCCAGGGCTGGGAGAAGGCAGGGTAAGCGGGGCTGACTGCTGAGGGGCACAGGGTTTCTTTGGGGCACGAGGTAACTATTCCAACATAGATTGTGGTGATGGTTGCACAACTCAGGGAACATACTAAAGACCATTGAATTATACACTTTAAACGGGTGAACTCTGTGGTATGCAGACTATAACTCAGTTAAGCTGTTGCAGACCACGAAGCGGAAGTTAAATTGGAGGTACAATCCATGCGCTCCAAGTAGTAACTGGAGCCGAGCTCGTTGTATGTTAATTCTCCTGTGCTACGCAGTTGGCCTCCCGCATCCAACTTTCCCTTCCGGCTGAATCCGCCCAACACGGCCACCGCTGTCCTGAGGACAATGCTTACAAGGGGCCCTATACCACCTCTCTCCCTGCCATAGCTCATGGGACCAGGGGTGGGCAACCAACCTGGAGAGGGCTGGTCCAGGGCTGGCCACTCACTGCCCCTAGAAACATATGGCCTGGCAGGGGCGCTGGGGCCACGAGGCACTGAGGGGGCCAGAGGAAGATGGTGGCTGGGTGCCATTATGGACCAAGAAGTCCTGGGGTGTGGGAACCGTGGGTCAGCACAGGCAGCTGGGAGCAGGGAGAGGTGAGAGGAGGGGAAGAGGAGCCACCAAGCCCCTGAAAGAACCAGAGGGCAGCCCGCCTGCCTGATAGGGTCCCCCTGCCAGTTCCCCGAGGACCGGTGGATCTGCGGATTCACAGACCTGCCTGGAGGGGCCTCTGTCTCTCCTACCCCCTCGTCCACCCGCCCTGTCCACAGTGTCTCAGGCACCGGGTCTACACGCACCAGGTCATTCGGGTTCCCTTGGTCACATGTGGGAGGCGGGGACCAGCTTCGGAGCAATGAAGAAATCCATTCTTTCCGTTTTCAGAACTCACGTTGAAGCTAAGCAGATTTTTACCCCCAAGAGATCCCCGAGGGACAAACTAATGAAATTGACTTTCTTTTCTACTCTTCCGAGGTGACTTGGAGCAAGCCCCGTGCTAGGGACGGTTTGCGAGGATACTCAGCTACCCTCCCCGCGGAAGGTTCCCCAGTCTGGTGGGCACGCAGGGGTTTTGAGCATCTTCTGGGCTACAGTTTTACAACAGGGCAAAATAATGACGCGCTTTGCCCTGACTGGCCGCGTGGCTCACTACAGAAAATGCTCTCCAGGAACTTTGTGACAAGGAATGCTCAGGGCGGCCAAATAGATCCTTAGTTAGATGTAGGAAAGAGAATGCTGAGTTGCTTCCCAAAGAGTCGTTCTTTCCATGCTGGAAAAAAAAAAAAAGATTGTGCTAGCATCATCTGAGTCATCTGGAAGGAGGGCTTAGCTCCCTTGGGCTCCCTTCCTGGCCTTCTTCATTCACGTTCCAATTATAACCACATTTGAACTGGTTCTCTAGCTTAGACAGCTGTCGGTACATGGCCTCATCTCATCCTGATACCCACAAGGCAGTTATCATCCCACTTCACGGATGAAACTAAAGGCAGGCGGGGGTGTCCCGTGCCACCAGCACCTCGAGTGCAGGAGGGTCCATCCAGGGAGGATGGATTTCTGGCTCAGATACAAGTTGGCGTGAGGTTCGAACACGAGACGAGCTACACTGAAACACATGGATGGACGGAAGGTCAACCTCCCCCCTCCCATCCCCCCACCCCTGCCTCCGCCAGCTGTGACTCTGTGACAG
The DNA here is from genome assembly GCF_002837175.3 of Physeter macrocephalus. Taxonomy (NCBI): domain Eukaryota; kingdom Metazoa; phylum Chordata; class Mammalia; order Artiodactyla; family Physeteridae; genus Physeter; species Physeter macrocephalus. The sequence goes on from NC_041221.1 coordinate 3,479,830, forward strand.
GAGGTCAGAGGGAAAGCCCCAAGGTCAGGGTCACCATCGAGCACTTCCTCTTCTCTTCCATTTCTCCACTGTGGTGGCCTTGGTGAGCCAGGCTGAGCCCCCCCCGCCCCCACCGCCTTCCTGGGCCTGCTTCCCTGGCAGAGGGACTCTCGCCCTGTGACTCTCCCCTGCAGGCTTTGGCCAGGCAGGAGGGGGCAGCAGGGAGTCCCCTCCCCAACCCGGGGAAGGACAGTTCTCCGGGCAGCTTGGATGCTTCCTTCCCTCTGCTCTGTCCGCAGGAACAATGCCCAGCACCACCCAACGTGCCCCTGGAGTCTCGGCCTCAACCTCCCCTTCTGTGTCTGGAAGCAACCCCAGCACCACGGGGCCCCCGAGGGGACCCCGCCGCCTCTACCGAGCTCGGTCGAGGAGCCAGGTGGCAGAGCATCGGGCCCCGTCCAGCAGCTGCAGCGGGAGAGTCCCTCCACCTCGGCCCCCTTCCACCCCCCAGGGCCACCCTGCTCTCCTCTGGGAACTGGCCCTCGATGGGGACCCGCACAGCACCAGCTGGCGTCAGGAACTTCAAGCCCAGTGAACCTCCCCTGCAGACAGAACCTCTCGATGGCAGAACCAACAACCCAAACCAGGGCCATTGCTGAGTGAGCTGGGGAACTCAAACCAACCTGGACACACACGTGCCCTCTGAAAGCCTGTTTACAGGTAGCAGGATGTGCAACTAGGTCAAGAGTGACTGTACAAGGGGGCGCATGTATGCATTTACCCAAGGCTGGCAACAGCCCATCTGGCCGAGGGAGGAAGTCCCAAATATTGCTCATTTTATTTAGTGCACTTAACCTGCCTATTTACTGCTTATGCTTGCTTTGGGAAGGATAGAAAAGTAAAATATGTATGAATTAAGATTAAAAACTATTCACTGATCTCTACTATGTCACTTTATAGTTTCAGCTATTACTTCTGCAATGTTTTTTTTTTTTATTAACTCTGAGTTCGCTTGGCTGATCTGCCCCTTTTTTAGGATGCCCAGGGAGTAACTGCCAGGTCCCCCTCCACCCCGCACTGACACCCACTGTAACTAAGATGGGGCAGTGTGTGCCCGGCCAGACTCGCTGACTGTGGTCAGGGGACCTGAGCCACACCTCCGACCTCCCCAAGGCCTTTCACAGACAGAGCCCAGGGAGGCGTCTCCCCGGACACGGCAGTCGGGTCCAGCAGGCACGGCTGAAGCCCAAGTGGCAGGAGGATCCCGTGCTGTGTGACTTCATGTGACCTCTGATCTGAGACCCCCCGATGGACCTAGTTCTCCAGTGCCCAACGGCCTGCCCCTGGCAGGGTGCCAGCACCATGCCACAAAGCCCATAAGCCCCACCCCACCCCATCCCAGGTGACTGAAAAATAATTCTGTAAGGTGAGGGCCAGGCCTGGCCTCGCCAGCCTGGGGGACAGTGGGTTAGAAGGGAAGATGGGGGAAGGGAGACTGATGGGCTCCAGAGATGCAGAAAGAGGGCAGAAAGGACCACATGGGCTTTCCAACTTGAATCTAAACGTAGGATTCTGGCTTCAGGATATTCTAAGAACATTTGTTGTGGGTGTTTTGCAGGGGAGGGAACAGGGGAGGTAAATGCTCCTTGTTTTCTAGACGATGAGCCCCACTTGTGGGAAGGGGACAAATGCACAGAAGCATTACTCTTGTCTTGGTAAAAATCTTAAGTCATTAAAGAAACCAGAAAAGTCTAAACAACACTGGAAGGAGACAAAAGTGTAAATGTTTAAGCTGAAACCAAGCCACTGCCAGGGCTATAAACATCCTATGGGGCAAATAAACAGCCACCTCCCAGGTGGCAGACAGGGAACGCGTGTGCTGACGTGGCACGCGGGCCCAGCAGACCCCTGGGCGCCTCCCTGGGTGTGCAGGAGGGCACATGCGGAGCTTTAAACGATCCGGACCGAATTTTATCTGGGAAACTCATGAAACTCCATCTTCAACGTTCGTCACTTACAATATCAATTAACGTAGGAATCTTCAAAGTCAAATCCTGACCTCTGTAGAATAAAGACAGCCTGTGATTAAATCAATTAAACAAAACACAAAAACCTAACAAAAATAGACATTTATTAACAAGTTAAAAAATTCTAAATCCCCCTTTGAAAAAGAATTTTTAAAAATATAGGCTGTCTTTCCAAAGCAGAAGTCAAAACAATTTTATACTTTAAGGATTTAGTGTAACATCCTTTTTATTTACTAAAATAATTTAACACAACACTGGCAGGGCTTATTTATTCAAAAAGTTACACAAAGCTTTATTTTAAAGCCTTAAGGCAAACTTTAAACGTCTCTCTTCTTGCTCTTCTGTCTGATGTATCTCTGGACACTTCAGCTTTAAAGTCCCTGAATCCCTTAAGCGCTCAGAAGCGCCACCTCGATTTGTGGTATTTGAGGAACAATGCGCCCCTAAGAGGAAGGGTCTTCGCTGACCGGGGCTCACGGCCCGAAGGTCCCCAAGTCCACTGTAACCCTGACCGCTTCGCACACGTGGTCCCTTGAGCTTATTATTTATCAGTCAGTTAAACGAAGCCAACTTTTCCTGTCAGGACACCTGGTCAACATTCAGAGATTGTCATCTCGCAGGCCTTCCATGGAAACCCTTGACTCCACCTGACTCCTAGAGCCTGGAGCCGGAAGCGCCAGCCGCAGGGGGTTAAGTGTCAGGGATCGCGGCCGCGATGTCCTTGCAGAGCCTGACAACGGCCTCCTCATCACCACCTTCCACGTCCTCCGAGGCGTCGAGGACCATCCGGACGTGGGTCAAGAGGGTGTCTGGCCGCTGGGCCCCCAGCCAGACGTCCTTAATGTACAGAGACACCAGGAACGCAGCAGTGGCTGAGCAAAGGGACAAGGCCATGAGAACGCAATCCGGTCAGTCGGAAAACAAGTCACCCGCCCACATGCACGGGGGCCCGGGGCTGTGCGAAGCCCCAGATGGCAGTGCGCTGCCATAAATTAATTCCGCCTTTGCTTGACTTCTAGGTTAACCTTTCTTGTTCATTTTAAAATTATCTTTTCATGTGATGAGTGAATGTGTGTGAAATGTTAAAAAAAAGTTACTACAAGTCAAGCCTCTTCCTTGGTGCTGACCACCCAGGCCAAGAAGCACAACCGAAGTTTGGGGGGAGCGGCCCAGAGTCACTTCCCTTCATCACCTCAGTGGCACAGGTGAGAAGGTTTACAGGCCCAGACTCAATTCCCCGACTGCGGCCACAGGAGAGGGCAGGGCACCCCGGCTACCAGGTGAGCTCACCCGCCGCGCTGCGGGCCCGCCCCCTTCCCTGCTCCCCCTCGTGTCCCTCTTCCCCCGTGAAGGGTCCGCCCTCCCGGATGGAGGGGCCACCTGCACATGGTCATAGCCTCCCTCCCGTCCTCCTACAGCCTTTGCTGTTCCCTCGTCTGTGCAGTCACACCTTTACTAAGAACCTGCTAAGCGCCAAGCACATAAATCGTGTGACTTGTGTGTGTGTGCGCCCATGTGTGTGCTCTTGTGCACGTGTGTGCTCGAGTGTACACACACACACACACACACACACACACACACACACACCTGGCCACGACATGAAACATAACTCTTCATGTGGGTAATAACGGTAGAAAGTTAGGGAAGCCACTGCTCTGCAGGACAGCGTCCCGGTGGGACACAAGGTTGTGATGTGAGCATCTTTCTCCACTGTAAGCAAAACCATCACTAAAGGTTTCTTTCACCTGAAGGCAAAGGCAGAGACTTCCTCGCCCCCTACACTCAGGGCCCCGTGGCCCTCTCCGTGATCCCCAGAACCGTGGAGAGGGGCCCCCAAAGGCTTACGACAGGCTCTAAGGAACAGGAGATGCTCCCCACGCCAGGCCCACTCCCGCGTTTCTTCAGCCTCCGACCTGAGCACCAGCCTTACCTCGCGTGGCTGCATCCTCCGCGTTCAGAGAAGAGAGGTGGACGGCCTCGAGCATCGGCCGGTAGCGGCTCTCGGGGGGGCCGTGCGCCGCCCCCAGCTGCAGCATGACGGCGTTGAAGAGGCCGGCCGCGCCCTGCTCGGGCCCCGCCAGCCCCTCAGCGCCGCAGAACCGGCTGTACAGCCTGAACACGCCGCTCGCCACGGCGCTGTCCTGGAGGAGGTCAGCCACGACTGCCGGCCGCGGCAAGATGCGGCTCCTGAGCCAGCCCAGGAGGCCCGCCGTCTCCGCCCGGCCGAGCGGGCTCGCGGCCGCGGAGCGCAGCACCCAGCCGGCCACCAGGGCGGTGACGGCGTCCCCGGGGCCTGGGCCTTCGCTCTCAGGTTCGGGGTCAGGAAACGCGGGCCCCCAGTGGGTGAGGATGGACCTCAGGAGGCCCCCGCACGCCTCCAAGGTGGACGCCGGCAACCCGGGGTCCACCGCCTCCTCGGCCTCCCCGGGTCTCCGCTTCCGGCCCCGGGGGCCTTTGGCTCGGGCTGTCCCAACTGGCTTGTTCTTATCCTTGAGCATTTCTGTCGCACACACACACACACGCACACACACACACACACGCACGCACGCGCACACGCACGCACGCGCACACGCGCACACACAGAGAGGAAAGAGAAAAGGCGGTGAGACTGGTGTTCCACCCACCCCCAAACACACGCACAGATGCGGGTGGCGGGGCGGCCCACGGGCTGTGCCCCACCAGGACGCGTCCCCACGCTTGGAGCACAGCGAGCGCTCGGCGCTTCCCTGTGACCCGTCGTTACTGTTATCGTAGCAGCCGAGCGCTGGTTAGCGGCAGAGCTGGACCCAAAGCCGGCCCCCAGCTCCCTCTCGGGCTACGAAGACGGACAGGCCCTGTCTCTAAGCTGCAGACATGCCGCTCAGGGACGGTAAGACGCCGGCTGCCCCGCGGGGCAGCGAGCACAGCCTGGGGAGCGGGTCCGACACTCACTCAGCAGCTCCCTGACTTGGCATCTCTCCGCAGCTGCTCTCAGGTCCTCCTGGAGCCTGACGTCTCTCTCGACGAGGCTCCACTGGTGCAGGAGGACGAGGGCATCCCTGGTGGACAGCACAGTCTCGTTCACGGTGAAGCGGTTCATCAGACACACACACGCACGCACGCGCACACGCACGCACGCGCACACGCGCACACACAGAGAGGAAAGAGAAAAGGCGGTGAGACTGGTGTTCCACCCACCCCCAAACACACGCACAGATGCGGGTGGCGGGGCGGCCCACGGGCTGTGCCCCACCAGGACGCGTCCCCACGCTTGGAGCACAGCGAGCGCTCGGCGCTTCCCTGTGACCCGTCGTTACTGTTATCGTAGCAGCCGAGCGCTGGTTAGCGGCAGAGCTGGACCCAAAGCCGGCCCCCAGCTCCCTCTCGGGCTACGAAGACGGACAGGCCCTGTCTCTAAGCTGCAGACATGCCGCTCAGGGACGGTAAGACGCCGGCTGCCCCGCGGGGCAGCGAGCACAGCCTGGGGAGCGGGTCCGACACTCACTCAGCAGCTCCCTGACTTGGCATCTCTCCGCAGCTGCTCTCAGGTCCTCCTGGAGCCTGACGTCTCTCTCGACGAGGCTCCACTGGTGCAGGAGGACGAGGGCATCCCTGGTGGACAGCACAGTCTCGTTCACGGTGAAGCGGTTCATGTCCCTGAAGGCCTGCAGCACGGTGGCCCGGTACCTCAGCACGGAGTCGAGTGCCCCGAAGAAGCTGGTGAGCTGGGTGGAGGCCAAGGCGGGCCTGCGGGAGCCAACGCCATGGACTGAGCCAGGGCCGCCTCCTCGTCCGGCAGCCCAGGACCTCGTCCTGCAGCTCAGCACACCGTCCGCTCACAGCCCGGGTGACCCTTTACGACAGACCAGAGCGTGGAGCCCAGCGCACAGCGCAGGAAACGGGGAGCCCCTCCAGGGAGGCAGAACGTGGACCGGAGTCTGAGCTCCACCCTGGCGGCACAGGAAGCGCTCTGGAAACCGGGAGAGCTGGGCAGAGCCTGCGGCGAGGGTGCCAGCTGCCAGGGTGCCAGCTGCCACGCTCCACAGCTCCGGGACCGCCAGCTCCCCTCCGGCTCAGGAACGCTCAGCCTCGAGGGAAAAGGCTCGGCAAAGCCCGGGGACGGCACCACCCACGGCCAAACCTGACGGCACTGCGGGGCCGCACATCCCTCCGAGTTCTAAGGAACTTAAAATTCAAAACCATCTGCCTGCCACGATTTTAACATTCACGATCAGTATTCTGAAGAGCAATCGGTTCTCAGAGACCAACGCGTCTTTGGACAGCCCCAAAATAAGAAACGGGCGCTCTGGCATGAGTCCAACAACTGAACTCCGAACAGCAGAAAACCAAACGCCCTGTTCTTTATCAAGAAAGTTGCATTCTGAGATGACAGTCCATTTGCTATCGACACTCTGGTCTCAATCAGCATACCCCTGTTCCCGAATCAGAAATCTGAGGGCACACGGTGTATTTTCTGTAACACCGTAGAATCTGAGAAGTACTGAGCTCTCCCTGAGGAAACCAAGAGTGTAATTCCAAGGGGAAAATACTGAAATTTTCAAGGAAATTCATGGATAAGGGAGCCCGTAGGCTAATGAAGGCGGAGGCGAGTTTGGCAACAGCTTAACTTTCCTAGGCTTAGATCATGGAAAATATGTTCTTTCTAGAAAACATTCTGAGTGCTTGAATCCCAAAGTCCAATAGATGGTTTGCCTGCTAAAAATGATCCGGCATGACAGGCTGCAGGTTTTTCGAGCATGCTAAGTTCTCACGGTCTTGAAAGGAACCTCCTGAAGTTGACGCGGGAAGAGGAGCGGGTGAAGTCGGTTTCCTGACGTAACCAAAGGGATGGCCGCCCCCGCCCAGAGCCTACGGTGGAGCCGTGACTAAGGGGAGGCCGACAGGTGGCCTCCAAGGGGTCATGGCCGGTGGGGAGGGGCTTACCTCAGGTGCTTCGTGAGTACAAGGAGAACGTAGAGGAACTCGTCGACCAAGTGCAGGGCGAGCAGCTTCGGGGGCTCCTGGGACCCAGGCTTGCGAGGAGGCTGCTCCCCTGCCTCCGCGCCTCTGTCCCCCAGGGTGGTCACCCACAGCGTGTGCAGCAGGGAGATGAGGCTGGAGAGCAGCTGAGTCTCCAGGAACCTGAAGCCACATGTGGGAAAGTCCACTGTCTGTCACATCCTCTCCTCCCAGTGACATCCCCTGGAGGGGGTGGGCGGCAGCCATGGAAGAGACCGCGACGGTGGTGACCACCCCAAGTGGAGGACTTCTCCCCTCTCCCCCTACCATCTATCCTCGCACCTCCCGCTGCAGCCCCCAAAGAGGGGGACACAGCATCGAAGTGAACGCAGGATGTCTGCTACAGAAATGCAGCTCCACCCCAGGGCGAGGCCCCAACCCTCCTTTCTAGACAGCCAACCACCTCAGTCCCCACTAAGGGACATCCTGGAGCCACTGCGGCACCGTAAGAAGAGCCTCCCCGCCCACGAGAACAACTCAACCCTAAAGCATAAAGGTAACAGCCAGGAACAGATAATCAGCCAAAGCTGCCTTGAGATATAAGACATTACTTTCTTTCAGAGACAAATCTTTTAATTCTTTTTAAAAAATGCACAAAAGGAAAAAAAAAGTGCATGAAAGAGCCTGGATATCCCCAGGCTTATCATCATAGGTAGCTGTTTGAAAGAAAGATCCCTGCCACCAAGGGCTGTCTGCTGAGACAAGGTCTTCGTCTTTTCACACAGCCTCAAACTTAGGAGAGTGTTAGGAATCAAAACAGGTAACACTATGGCCTGGACTGTGTCCCCTGCCCCATTCAGAAGCTGAAGCCCTAACCCCAACGGCACTGTATTTGGGGGTGGGGCCTTTGGGAAGCCATTAGGTTTAGAAGTCATGAGGATGGAGCCCCCATGATGGGATTAATGTCCTGTAAGAAGAGAGAGAGACCAGAGCTCTCTCATTCTCTCTCCCTGGTCATGTGAGGACACAGTCAGCAGTGTGTACGCCAGGAAACGAGCTCTCACCAAACCCAACCATGCTGGCCCCCTGATCTCGGACTTCCGGCCTCCAGAAGGCGAGAAAATGAAACTGTGTTGTTTGAGCCACCCAGTGACAGCAGCCCCAGTAACAAGACAAACACCCACTGCAGCCCTCGACGCCACTCCAGCCCTCGACGCTGCTCCGGCACCGGCTATTCGCCGAGCACCTTGACTCTGGGCGGGAGTGGAGTGTGAACCCACATCACCGCACGAGCGTTCCTGAAACAGCAGCTCCCTGTTTCTGCCTCAGGAAGGGCAGAGACCTTGAAACCTCGGATGGGGGACGCCACTCCAGGGGAGGAGCCTGGACCTGGCACAAGAGACGGAAAGGTGGTGTAGAGGATGCTGTTTCGGGAACAGATTCTCCGGGACACTTCCAGCGGACACGAGAGACGGCAGGAGGCGCCACGGTCTCCACGTCACCTCCTTCTGCTTGACGCACAGCACACACACTCTCTTGCTCTCACACACACACACACACACAGACAGACACACAGACACACACGGACACACACACACACACACACACACACTGGCACAAGAGACGGAAAGGTGGTGTAGAGGATGCTGTTTCGGGAACAGATTCTCCGGGACACTTCCAGCGGACACGAGAGACGGCAGGAGGCGCCACGGTCTCCACGTCACCTCCTTCTGCTTGACGCACAGCACACACACTCTCTTGCTCTCACACACACACACACACACAGACAGACACACAGACACACACGGACACACACACACACAGACACACACACACACACACAGACACACAGACACACACACACACACATAGACACAGACACACAAACACACACGGTGCTTACTTGCCCTCCAGGATGTGTAGGATCCACGTTAAGAGGCTGTAATCCCGCAGGATCTCATAGGCAGATTTGGCATCCCGGGCAGCATTCTGCAGAATTTCCAAAATCCAATTCTGCAAACCCAAAACAAAAAGTTACTCTTCAGTGGGAAAACCTGACTTGCTTGATCCAGGGAACACTTAATAAATAGAATGGTATGTTCCAATTACAGGCGGTGGCTGCACGTGACGTCTGCTAAGTCTGTAAGGGTGGTGGCCATGTGGGACCACCCTTCCCGACAGTGACAGCCAGAGGACACAGACGGCCACAGCGAGCTCGGGCCCGGGGACGCCCACCCGCTAATCCATCACAAGCAGAGACACAGCATGGAAGCCACACGGCCCGCATCTGGGGCAGCCTGAGTGGGGAGGAGGGCGGACCCATTTCTAGCCCAGCCATGAACTGCTGGCGGCTCATTCACTGCCTTGATTTTACCACCTGGAGAGGACAGAAAGATGGGACTCCTGCTGGAACTGTTAACTGGGTGCTTTAGAGTTCTCACATGCTGTAAAAAATAGAAATCTACCGTACTCGAATTCGGTTTATTCAGACTCACTCCTATTTACCCACATTTTACATGATACCAGAAGCAGAACCTGACCGGGCTAGAAATTAATCAAAATACTGATGAATTCTCCCAGTTACGTCTCACGTGACACGAGCTCTGGCTCCAGGGGCAGAGCTAATGTGCAGGCTCCCTCGTCAGCTGTGAGGCAGGCGGTTTCGACTCCCGACTCGTTTTCCCAGCCGAGGTTTGAAAGCCTGCAGCTTCTGTGCATCGTGAGACATCCTGGTGGCTCGGGCGTGTCTCCAAGCACCTCAGTCATTTACAGGGTGACGTGTTTCTACAGCTCTCAGCCGTTCCAGAGCCACCTGGGTACTCATTACCTGCCTCCCTCTCCACAGGCCCTGCCCCCAGGCCAGGGCACCGGAAGCTAATGTAGAATCGGGAGGCCAGGCTGGGTGAGACTCCACGGGGACTCGGCTGGCAGATGGAACCCCGAGCAAGGGCCCAGGCCTCAGCCCCCCAGGAGCGCTGGCCGCCTACCTGGGCCACGTCGTCGCAGAGCGGGCTGCTGAAGAAGGACAGGATGACGTGGAGGACGCCCCGCCTGGCGCAGAGCTCGTAGCAGTGCTTGTCCCGCATCCCCTGGCGCAGAAGCCCGAACATCCACTCCCGCTCCGTCTTCTGCTGTAACCCAAGCAACCAGGAAACTAGCGTTAACTAAGTGAAGGCCTTTTCCCCTGAAAACTCTTCAAACACCAGTACTTTCAACTGGGGGCAAAGGCTGCAGCACTGCTGCCCCCACCCTCCGTTTCTGGGTATGTTATTAAAAATCCTCCATCTCCTCTCTGCTTCCATTTCTCCAGGTCAGGAATAAGGGACCAGGTCAAGTTTACACAGTGAACCGTGCTTACTCACAGGGGGTGTTCTGTAAAAGCACATTAGTATTCAACCCAGTGCTTCACCAAGAAAATACAACGAGGATGCCATGACTCGAGGCCTCTGGAGTAGTCTGTGAGGTCTGAGAAGCCACCCAAGAATCAAGGTGTGGGATGGGAAGCGTTTCCACACAGAGGCCCGCCTGGCCCCCAGCTCCACCCCAGCCTGTGCTCTGTAGCTGACAGTCTCCTCGGGGGCAACGTCAGTGCAGTGGCCGAGCATCCCATTTAGGAGTCTTTCCAGGACCCCAAGACCTCAGAGCATTACCTCGAAGTCCGAGCTGTAGAAGAACTGGTAGAAGCCTGGAACTTTGTTCATGTTCAGGTACTCATGGGACAGCAGGAACTTGTTGACCTTCAAATACATGTGCTCCTCTGTGAACACAAGCAGACAGTCACTCACCACAGCGCCAACAGGATCCCCCGTGGCCGGCTGGAGTAGGGGAGCAGGGCCCTGGGCGGGGGAGTCTGACATAAATCCCTGCCCCCTCGGGGCTTTCCAATCCTTATCCAGGTTATGAGTTCTCAAGAATTAAAACGCAGTTAAGACACCTTAGTTCTACACAGCACACGGGCTTCTCTCGCGGCCCAGGAACCACGTGAGGATGTCCAGTCCTTCGGAGACGTCACCCCTCCCCAGGCATCAGCCCACTGCCTAAACTCTAATCAGCTGGTGGGGAGAGTGGGGCCCGGCCACACTTCAGACAGCACAGGGCTAACACCCAGCCCATCGGCCTCCCACTGAGGAAACTGCCACAGCAAAGGGGGCTCACAGGCGCCCCGAGTCACTTGGCTCTTGAATGCAACGGGGCCGACACCTCCTCCCCCGGTCCCAACCCTGGACCACTGATGCTGCCCTATGCTCCAACACCGACATGAGGTCTGATGTGGGACAGCTTGCCTCGGGGGCCCAGACTGGATGGGAGGCCAAGACCATCCACCGTGACCTCTGCTGGGGTATTTTCACAGAAGAGTTTGTTCCTTTGGAGTCTAAATGGCTAATTACCTTCTTTCCTCCCGTAATTTCTAAGGTAAAGAAAAAACCATGTAATAAAAATGATACGGGGGACTTCCCTGGTGGCACAGTGGTTAAGAATCTGCCTGCCAACACAGGGTACACAGGTTCGAGCCCTGGTCCGGGAAGATCCCACGTGCCGCGGAGCAACTAAGCCCGTGCGCCACAACTACTGAGCCTGCGCTCTGGAGCCCACGTGCCACAGGGGCTTCCCTGGTGGCACAGTGGTTAAGAATCCGCCTGCCAACACAGGGTACACAGGTTCGAGCCCTGGTCCGGGAAGATCCCACGTGCCGCAGAGCAACTAAGCCCGTGCGCCACAACTACTGAGCCTGCGCTCTGGAGCCCACGTGCCACAACTACTGAAGCCCACACGCCTAGAGCCCAAGTGCCACAGCTACTGAAGCCTGCGTGCCACAGGTACTGAAGCCCGCGCGCCTAGAGCCCGTGCTCCACAACGAGAGAAGCTGCCGCAACGAGAAGCCCGTGCACTGCAACGAAGAGCAGCCCCCGCTCGCTGCAACTAGAGAAAAGCCTGCGCGCAGCAACAAAGACCCAACGCAGCCAAAAAAAAAGATACGGAGGAGATGAAAATCAAATCTGAAGTCTAACAGCAACTTGACTACAGATTGAATGTGGGGCCTTGAACAAGCTATTGAACCTCGGGGGCCCCAGCTGGGAGGCTGTCTCCTCACCTAAAAACAACCATGTTACCTCCAAAGAACCCTGTGGTCCCTAACGTTATCAATATTCTACGACTTTTCACTAATTACCAAAAAAAAAAAAAAGGTCCTATGATAGACTGACTTGTGCTCACACTACCTCGGCAGGGCCCTGCTGCAAGGAACAAAGCAGAGTGTTTTGTGTTCCATGCCCCGGGTGACACCTGCACTGGGACCCACAGGCCGCTTGTCCTCTAGCTGGTGAGCTACACTGACGTGGACCCCCCGAGCTCAGAGTTGCAGCTGCCAGCACAGACGGGCGTCCGTGTCAGGTCCCTCTAAGCGCTCACATATGGATCCGTGTCGCCCTTGAGCAGTCCCTTTGGTGGGAGCTGTGATTTGCTTTTACCACAGCTTTATACCCCTACAGGCAAATACGAACCCATAATCTTCCCCCATCATACACACTCTTCTGCACCTTGCACGTGTGACCCTGATCCGTCTCCCTCACGTGTGTGGTGGGCTGGTTATGCCTGCGGGATGAACGCCTCCAAGTGGCCTTGCTCAGCCTCAAGATTTCCACCTCACCCCAACCTGATTCTGTCAGTGGTACCTGGTTTCAAAATTTGCAAGGCTGCTTTGGCGATAAAGAGAGTCAAGGTGAAGGTGAGTCTCATGTTCTTAGTTCGGATCCCATTGCGGACTACGTCCAACAGGTACAGTACCTTCGAAGCAGGAAAGGGGGAAAACAAAAAAAAGAGAGAATTTGCAGAACGGCTGTGATCAGCCTTATCGTGTACAGCCTAAACCATGGCTTTGCAGGGTGGCCTGCTCCTCACACCCCAGGGACCACCCAAGGTGACGCCTGTCCCTACCACCTCAGGGCACGGCTTCTGAGGCTCTGCATGTCCTGGGTGACAGCTGCCGTCACCCCTGAGTTCAACAGAAATTAGAACTGCTCTGCCCACCACGACACGACAAGACCACTTGTAAGGGGAGACCTGTCTCCATCTCCCAGGGCTGAGGACCCGAGGCAGGCTCAGGCATCACCCCCACTCCACCAGCAGGGGACAGACTTTGTCCTGTATCAGTCTCCTGGCAACGCCTCCGATCTCCTTAGGAAATCCTTCCACCAGGCCGGGTGGAGAGCCGTCCCCGCAGCCCCGCTCACCTGGGGCTGCTCCCGGAAGCGTGCCCCCTCCAGCTGTGAGTAGTAGGCTGCCAGCACAGAGTAGGCCGCGGCTCGCATCGGGGCGTCGTAGCTGCTGAGGGCTGTGACAGTTAGGCCCAGAGCATTTGAATCCACAAATTTCCGACAATCCACCACAAATTCTGAGGGAAATAAAACACAGCATTAACTACACACACACACACACACACACACACACACACACACACACACACGCTATGATTCCGTGATTACGTGTGCGTGCCGGGTACGGGAAATGCAGGTCTTCCTCCTGCTCCCCTTAGCTTCTGCTAAAGCCGGAGGAGAGACTACCTCCCCTTGCGTGGCAGTAATCACGTGCCCTCAGTGTCTAAGATGCTTGTAAATCCCAAGAATCCCAGGAATCTTTCATTACTTCTCACAAATACCCAGTGAACCAGAGGTCAGAGGTGACATTCGGACCCACCACTGAGATCCCAGCACGCGGAGGCCTGGGGGACACAACCGGAGGGTCAGCAGAGAAAGCCGGCTCTCGGGTCTACCCTGTTCAGCCCTCGGACTCTGAGCTCCCACCCACAAACACGGCCAAGGAAAATACGTAAGGTGGCGATGCCGGGAGATACAGCCGATGCGAACTGTTCTGAGCTGGACTATCGGTTTTACGAAGGATTAACTTATATCCACTCTGCAACCCTAGTTCTTTCTTCAAACAAATGACAGATATCTCACAGAAGAGCGGCTCACCAAGCCTGAACAAAAGCTACAGCCCAGAGCTTGCTGGCTGATATTCTCTCATCACCTGTGAGGCCCTGAAAAACTCACGTTACTCTAGGAGAGGACGTGATGGGAGAGAAGGTTGGATACATGAGGGGACCCACTTGATCACAACTGCAATTCAGGACACTTCAAATGCTCTTTAACAGAAACCCAGGCCTTTTTACAATATAAACACTGTCAAGAAAAACCTCAGAACAGGGATAGGTCACCTGGGGAGGGTGAGATGAATTGGGAGATTAGGTTTGACATAAATATACTGTAAATCAACTATACTTCAATAAAACAAACAAAAGACCAAACAAAAAAGAAAAATGCACTAGATGGGGTGATCAGCAGATTAGACACTGAAGAAGAAAAGAACAGTGAACCTGAAGACAGCAACAGAATCTAACCAAACTGAAACACAGAGAGAAAGAAGAATTTTAAAAACATGAGCATCACTGAGCTGTGGGACAATTTCAAGCAGGCTAATACATGTATAACTGGAGTCCCTAAAAATGAAGAAATAATGGCCAAAACTTTTCCAAATTTGACAAAACCACAAACCTACAGGCCCAAGAAGCTCAATGAACACCCCAAACACAAAAAACATAAAGAAAATTACACCCAAGCTTATCTTAATCGAATTGCTTGAAACTGGTGATTAAAAATACCTTGGACTTCCCTGGTGGCGCAGTGGTTGAGAGTCCGCCTGCCGATGCAGGGGACGCGGGTTCGTGCCCCGGTCCGGGAAGATCCCACGTGCCGCGGAGCGGCTGGGCCCGTGAGCCACGGCCGCTGAGCCTGCGCGTCCGGAGCCTGTGCTCCGCAACGGGAGAGGCCACA
>NC_041221.1:3494709-3509040 GCF_002837175.3 Physeter macrocephalus
AACGGGAGAGGCCACAGCAGTGAGAGGCCCACGTACCGCAAAAAAAAAAAAAAAAAAAAAAAAAATCTTAAAATTGGTCACAAAACATAGAGCGGAACAAAGATAAGAACACTGTTTCTTGTTAGAAACAATGCAATCCAGAATCAAGGTGGCAACACCTTTAAAGTACAATAAGAAAAAAACCTGTCAACCGAGAATTTCCTACCCCATGAAAATCTTTCAAAAGTTAAGACTAAAAGCTGAAAGAACTGATCACCAACAGCCTTGAGCTATAAGAATTCTTAAAAGTATTTTGAGGAGAAGGAAAATGATAGAAGATGGACATCTGGATCTACACAAAGGAATGAAGAGAACAAGGAATGATAACTATGGGGTAAACAAACTATTTCAATCCCTTGAAAAGGTAATTGACAGTCTGAAGCAAAAACAACCACATATTGTAGGCTTTTTAACATGTATCAATAGATGGAAAATGTATGATAATTATAGCGCAAAGCAAGGAGGAGAGAGATATATACTATTGTAAGGTGCTTCTACTATCCATGAAGTGGTATAATCTCACTTGAAAGTAAACCACAATAAATTGAAGACGTATACCATAAACCCTAAAGCGACCAACACACACACGCACACAAAAACACATATGCACACACACACACGTACATATGCTGACAAGCACACACACAAATTATAGCTAAAAGCCAAAAAAGAAAATAAAGTGGAATCAGATCGATTCCAATTAAAAGGCAGAGATGGTCAGATTGGATATAAAAACAAAACCCAAGTATACGCTGTCTACGAGAAACCACTTTTAACCCCAAGATGCAGATTTTAAGTAAAAGGATGGAGTGGTGATTATTTTGAAATGTAGAGAAATAGGTAATCGCTATGTTATGCACCAGGAACTAACAGTGTTGTAGGTCAACTATACCTGAAAACAACAAACAAACAAACCCACAGGAAAAGAGATCAGATCTGTGGTCACCAGAGGCAGGAGGTAGGAGGAGGGAAAATGGATGAAGGTGGTCAAAAGGCACAAACGTCCAGTTATAAGATAAATAAGTATGAGGGATGCAACGTACAACATGGTAAATATAATTAACACTGCCGTATGTTATATATGAAAGTTAAGAGAGTAACTGCTGAGTTCTCATCACAAGGAAAAAATTTTTTATATTTCTTTAATTTTATATGTATATG
Source organism: Physeter macrocephalus (assembly GCF_002837175.3). NCBI lineage: Eukaryota > Metazoa > Chordata > Mammalia > Artiodactyla > Physeteridae > Physeter > Physeter macrocephalus. Next base: position 3,495,910 of record NC_041221.1, read on the forward strand.
AGATGACGGATGTTCACTAAACTTACTGTCGTAATCATTGCATGACGTATGTTAAGTCAAATCACTATGTTGTACACCTTAAACTTATACAGTGCTGTATGCCAATTATATCTCAATAAAACTGGAAAGAAAGAAAAAGTAAAAGGATGGAAAAAGAATAATTAGAAGACTCTTGGGCTCTAACAGCTTATGGACTAAATTTTCCCATTTCTAACAAGTGACTACTCTTGATGGGAGGGGGAAAAAATTCCAAATGCTTTACAAAGCATCAAACTGAGGGATAAAATTATATTGTTTGGGAAAAGATGAGATATGTTTAAGATACACCTACATACCTAACGAACATACATAAATGGAATAAATCTGGAAAAGAGAACACTCTAAACATTTAATATTACACTCACTAAAAATAGCTAGTACTTAGCAGGCATATTTTTAGTAATCAGTGACACTCTCCTAGACAAAAGGATTTTCCACGTGTCCGTGAGGAAAAGTCAATTTCATGTTCTGTGGTCATCTCTGTTATTCTCCGGAAGTCTTGGCTTTGTAACATGTATGGAAAAGAGCTGCCCTTGAGTGTTGGAAACATAATAGGCTATCAAAAAATAGTTATAAATACCATTCTCTTTGTTTTAAGAACCTCATAAATAGAAATTCGGCCTTGTGATAACAGATTTTCAAACCAAAATGGCTCAACCAGGACAATTATCAAGGATTAAAAGAAAAAGCACCCCACGTTTTACGGGCTTTGGTGACAGTGCAGCTGTGCTCTCGGAGCATAAAGAGCTGTTCATCACGCCTCCTCTCACACCATCTCCTAGAGGCGGCCTGGCCAGGAAGCCTCGTCACAGGGAGGGGTCCATGGAGCCTGTGTCCAGTGGTCTGGTGAGAACCGCACATGGGCCTCCCTGTTCTGTGAATTAGGAGCCAAAGAGTTCAGCCCGGTTCTCTTGAGGACAAGAATTTGCTGTGGAAAAAGCATTTGTCACTGCCACTGCTAACAGCCTTGGCTGGCCCTGCTTTTCAGCCAAGTACTCAAAGAAAAGAAGGAGTAAGGTTAAGAAAACAGGTTCCACTTTCAGCAAAGGGTTGACATGGAGCAGTGAGACTAGTTTCTCTGAAGCCTGGCCACCACACATACAAACTAATCACACACCCAATTTAGGACTGCAGAATGTTTAGCAACACTTGGACCCAGGTGCCACTGCAGGAAGTAAGAACATGCTGTGGAGAACTTCTGCTACACACAGCATGGATGAATCTCACAAACATGATGGAGATAAATGAAGCGGATACAAAAGAATAGAAAGTGTTTAATGCCATTTACATAAAGTTCAAATACAGGACACTGGTCCCTACTGGGGAGGAAGGGGCCTGAGGAGGAGCTGCTGAGTGTGTTCTGTTCCTATTTGGCCAGTGGTTTCACCAAAACTTGAGCCATACGTATACGATTTGCACTGGTTTCTATATATCACACTTCAATAAAAGTTTGCTTAAAACATTGTTCATGTTTAGTTATCCACCAGGGCAACAGTAAATGGAATAGTAACTTTTTAAAAAATAATAAAATGAAACAAAAGGTTCGTGACAATTCAACCACAGTCAACCTTTGGCCATTATACTGTTCACAGATTTCTGTTCTGTTCAACTTATCATTTTACTGCTAGGAATTTTCCTCTCCTGTTGAACTGGTATACTTCCTTTTATCAGATGATGAAATCTGTTTAAAATATATGTTTCCATTTTTTTGTTGTTGTTCTGGATTATAAGTAGCCCAGAGCAAAATTTAATGAACCTAGTTTTTCTTGGTTTGCTTGTTCGTTTTGCATATCTATTTCCCTATCCACTTATATGCTTTTTAAATTTTTCTACTTCAACATGAATGATTTTGGTGTAACCAGTATTTTAAGCTACTGCAAATCCTTTCTGGGTAGACATGCTCTGCAAATTTTTCTACCTTATTATACCAATGAAATGTAAAAGCGGCTGCATTTGGAGATTTCCCTAACTTGAAAGAGCATTTACTAGTTACCTCTCTTCACAAAAGGCCTTCCAGATCCTGTCCCTCCCCCTTACCCCCACTATTGAAGATTCTGGGAAAAACACTGTCCTGATTTTACTATTTCTCTACTGTTTTCCAAGCCTTTGCCTTCTGTCTCCTAAAAGCTCTTCTGAAAGAGCAACAGACTAAATGATTTGTTATAATTCACTGAAGTTGCATCATATTTTTAGACTGTGGAAAATCTATTTTCATGTTTGATGAGAAACAGACTTAGCCAGCACGGCCAAGACCTGGGGGGAATCAAAGAGCGTAGCAGACGTGCCTCACTTAGCCGCTGCTAACAGCCACCAGGGCAGTTAGGATATCTCCTGGCCATCATCATCATCTGACACCTGCATGAAATGAAATGCCCCTGCTCTCTTGCAAAGAAACTCTAGCTCAGCCACAGAACCCAGTGTTGATGGAGAGGCTAGTCTCTGAGAACACAGCCCTCTCATCTTCCTGTTAGGGACTAAGGGCGGTGGTGGAGTATCAGCAAATCCATAAGGAAGAGCATCCGAGCATAAAAAGACCATCAAGTTTAAAAGGGGAGAAAACAGGGCAGTCAGTGAGGCATGGCTTCCTGGTGCACCTAATCTACACGGCCATTACAACCAGGAGGGAGGAGGAGTTAGCGAGCCCCTCAGGCATCACGCTGGCTGGTCCCCACTGGGCATCAGAGGGACCCTAATACAGAGGAAGGACGAGGCTCCCGCTTGGTGCCAGTGGAGGCCACGTGAGCAGCAGCAATGGCCGCTCCTGCCCTCCCAGCCAGGGAGTGTCAGTGCAGGGGCGCCGGGACTCCCCAGCCCGGCAGCAACCAGGAGGAAGGACGGGGAGGAGAGATGGAGGATCGACAAATGGGGACCGGATCAGCACATCCATAGGCGAAAGAATGAAGCTGGACCTAAACTTCACACCTTAAACAAAAATTAACTCAAAATAGGCCACAGACTTAAATGCAAAACCTACAACTATAAAACTTTCAGAAATAAACATGGGAGAAACTCTCTAGGATGAAGCGATGGGCAAAGAGTTCTTAAGACTTGACACCAAAGCATGACCCATAAAAGGAAAAACTGATAAACTGGACTTCATCAAAATTGAAAACTGCTGCTCTTTGAACAACTCTGTTAAGAAGGTGAAAAGATAAGCTACACAGTGGGAGAAAATATTTGCAAATCACATATCAAACAAAGGACTAATAGGTACAATATATAAAGAACCCTCAAAACTCAACAGTAAAAACAAACAAACAAAACCCATTAGAACAAACGGGCAAAAGACGTGAACTGATGTTTTACCAAAGAGGATTACAGATGGTAAATAAGCCACAAGATGTTCATCATCATTAGCCATTAAGAAAATGCAAATTCAAACCACAGCGAGATAGCACTACACACCAATCAGTGACAAAATGCCCCAAACCAACAGACCTGACCGGCCTGGGAATCAGACGCTGGTCTTTATCAGCGCGTACTGATACACGTTTCTGTTCTCATTTCTGTTCTTTCTGTCTCTCCGAAGCATTCACCTACAAAGATTCCCGCCCTCAGGGTAGCAGACACAAAATGCAATTTCAAAAATATACTTAAACCAAAAAAAAGCCAACCTTAGCAGGCTCTCGCTGTCAAAGTCTCTCATTTCTGCTAGTATGTGACCACTATTCAGTGAAAATTCAGAAAAAGCTCTTGTCAATTAGGAAAACATCAAAGACAAAGGGACACTCCCAGATTTTTGCATTTGGAGATTTCCCTAACTTGAAAGAGCATTTACTAGTTACCTCTCTTCACAAAAGGCCTTCCAGATCCTGTCCCTCCCCCTTACCCCCACTATTGAAGATTCTGGGAAAAACACTGTCCTGATTTTACTATTTCTCTACTGTTTTCCAAGCCTTTGCCTTCTGTCTCCTAAAAGCTCTTCTGAAAGAGCAACAGACTAAATGATTTGTTATAATTCACTGAAGTTGCATCATATTTTTAGACTGTGGAAAATCTATTTTCATGTTTGATGAGAAACAGACTTAGCCAGCACGGCCAAGACCTGGGGGGAATCAAAGAGCGTAGCAGACGTGCCTCACTTAGCCGCTGCTAACAGCCACCAGGGCAGTTAGGATATCTCCTGGCCATCATCATCATCTGACACCTGCATGAAATGAAATGCCCCTGCTCTCTTGCAAAGAAACTCTAGCTCAGCCACAGAACCCAGTGTTGATGGAGAGGCTAGTCTCTGAGAACACAGCCCTCTCATCTTCCTGTTAGGGACTAAGGGCGGTGGTGGAGTATCAGCAAATCCATAAGGAAGAGCATCCGAGCATAAAAAGACCATCAAGTTTAAAAGGGGAGAAAACAGGGCAGTCAGTGAGGCATGGCTTCCTGGTGCACCTAATCTACACGGCCATTACAACCAGGAGGGAGGAGGAGTTAGCGAGCCCCTCAGGCATCACGCTGGCTGGTCCCCACTGGGCATCAGAGGGACCCTAATACAGAGGAAGGACGAGGCTCCCGCTTGGTGCCAGTGGAGGCCACGTGAGCAGCAGCAATGGCCGCTCCTGCCCTCCCAGCCAGGGAGTGTCAGTGCAGGGGCGCCGGGACTCCCCAGCCCGGCAGCAACCAGGAGGAAGGACGGGGAGGAGAGATGGAGGATCGACAAATGGGGACCGGATCAGCACATCCATAGGCGAAAGAATGAAGCTGGACCTAAACTTCACACCTTAAACAAAAATTAACTCAAAATAGGCCACAGACTTAAATGTAAAACCTACAACTATAAAACTTTCAGAAATAAACATGGGAGAAACTCTCTAGGATGAAGCGATGGGCAAAGAGTTCTTAAGACTTGACACCAAAGCATGACCCATAAAAGGAAAAACTGATAAACTGGACTTCATCAAAATTGAAAACTGCTGCTCTTTGAACAACTCTGTTAAGAAGGTGAAAAGATAAGCTACACAGTGGGAGAAAATATTTGCAAATCACATATCAAACAAAGGACTAATAGGTACAATATATAAAGAACCCTCAAAACTCAACAGTAAAAACAAACAAACAAACAAAACCCATTAGAACAAACGGGCAAAAGACGTGAACTGATGTTTTACCAAAGAGGATTACAGATGGTAAATAAGCCACAAGATGTTCATCATCATTAGCCATTAAGAAAATGCAAATTCAAACCACAGCGAGATAGCACTACACACCAATCAGTGACAAAATGCCCCAAACCAACAGACCTGACCGGCCTGGGAATCAGACGCTGGTCTTTATCAGCGCGTACTGATACACGTTTCTGTTCTCATTTCTGTTCTTTCTGTCTCTCCGAAGCATTCACCTACAAAGATTCCCGCCCTCAGGGTAGCAGACACAAAATGCAATTTCAAAAATATACTTAAACCAAAAAAAAGCCAACCTTAGCAGGCTCTCGCTGTCAAAGTCTCTCATTTCTGCTAGTATGTGACCACTATTCAGTGAAAATTCAGAAAAAGCTCTTGTCAATTAGGAAAACATCAAAGACAAAGGGACACTCCCGTAAAAACAAACAAACAAACAAAACCCATTAGAACAAACGGGCAAAAGACGTGAACTGATGTTTTACCAAAGAGGATTACAGATGGTAAATAAGCCACAAGATGTTCATCATCATTAGCCATTAAGAAAATGCAAATTCAAACCACAGCGAGATAGCACTACACACCAATCAGTGACAAAATGCCCCAAACCAACAGACCTGACCGGCCTGGGAATCAGACGCTGGTCTTTATCAGCGCGTACTGATACACGTTTCTGTTCTCGTTTCTGTTCTTTCTGTCTCTCCGAAGCATTCACCCACAAAGATTCCCGCCCTCAGGGTAGGAGACACAAAATGCAATTCCAAAAATATACTTAAACCAAAAAAAAGCCAACCTTAGCAGGCTCTCGCTGTCAAAGTCTCTCATTTCTGCTAGTATGTGACCACTATTCAGTGAAAATTCAGAAAAAGCTCTTGTCATTAAAATTAGGAAAACATCAAAGACAAAGGGACACTCCCAGATTTTAAAATTATGATTAAAAAAAAATCACTGTGTATTCAAAACATTAACTGTTACTTTGCTGAAAATCACTGGAATGGAAAGGTGAGAAGGCAGCTGAAGATCCTTCAAGAATTATTTTCAAGATTAAGGTCCTAATTCGGTAATTATGGTGATAATCATGCCCCCTCAACCCAACCCAAAGGCTGCAATTACCTGCATTTCTGCTAGTATGTGACCACTATTCAGTGAAAATTCAGAAAAAGCTCTTGTCAATTAGGAAAACATCAAAGACAAAGGGACACTCCCAGATTTTAAAATTATGATTAAAAAAAAATCACTGTGTATTCAAAACATTAACTGTTACTTTGCTGAAAATCACTGGAATGGAAAGGTGAGAAGGCAGCTGAAGATCCTTCAAGAATTATTTTCAAGATTAAGGTCCTAATTCGGTAATTATGGTGATAATCATGCCCCCTCAACCCAACCCAAAGGCTGCAATTACCTGGCCTGGTCAATTCACTGAAGAGATGAAGGAGGAAACAGGGGTCATAAAGGTCACTGAGATCCATCATGCTCCTGTCTTTAAATATCGGTTCCTGTGTGTCCTGAAATAGCCCGAGACAAACAGAAACGTGTGGTTCGACTGCATAAGTGTAACACCATGTGAATGTTTACCCACTATTACCTAGAGTTCAAATAATTTTCAACATTCAAGCCCATTAAAAAATGGTTCTATTAAAAAACAACAACAGTGCTTGTACATGAAATTATACCTTTGATATTTGCTTTTGTGGAAAGAAGTTATAAAAGAAACAAGTATGGCCAGTGCTGATAAGTTTTGAAGCTGGGTGGTGGGTATACGGGTCCTGTCTCTGTACCTTTGCATATGGTTGGAATTTTACTTATAAAAAGTTAACAAATCACAAGAAAAGCAGTGCTTGTATTTTATAGCAGCTAAAACCTGATGGCTTCCCCCGGGCCCCCCGCACCTCGGGGGGCAGCAGCCTCCGGTTCTGGGGGAAGTGGAGGACAGTCTTCATCATGCGGTCCGGATCCAGCAGGCGAAGGATGTCCCCGACGCTTGGCTGCTGCCACAGTGACTTGCCCAGGCTCTGACACGTCTTCTGATGCTCCACGGCCGCTGGGCCCCAGGGCAGCAGCCTAGAGCCGGATGGGAGAGCAGACTGGTCACAGGGCCCCATCGGGAACAGGGGCGACGATGGAGATGATGGCACCGCAGGTAGCTCTGTCGAGCAGCTAGCACGCCAGGCACTGAGTACACGTCCTGTGTTGTATCATTTAATCCCCATCATAACTTAGGGGGAAGGTGGGAGTGACGGAGAGGTTGACAATGATGAGGGTGGTGTGACAGAGTCGGGGATGATGGAGGCCGACACTTACGGAGAGTCTATGATGTGCCAGGCACTATTCTAAGCCTTTCAGGTGTACTCATTTCACTTAATCTGCACGGCTATCCCGTAAGGTAGGTACTATTGTCATCCCTATTTTGCAAATGCGGGAAGAGAGACACAGAGAGGATCTGGAACGTTGCTCAGCTGGTCCCCTGCCCAGCTGGTAAGTGGCAGAGCAGGAATTCAAATTTGGGGAGTCTGGCTCCAGAGTCTGTGCTGGACACAGCGGCAGAACCCTGGCAGCTCAACGATGCTCTACTGATACAAACCTTTCCTCGTTGCCACGGGGCCATGAGCGGACCAGGTCCACCGCACAGCCTTGGCGCTGTCCCCAGCTCTACCTTTCGCGCCACCAGTCCCCACGGCAGCCGCCCAGAGAGGTCACCTTGCCTTCCTCCTGGAAAGCGACTAAACCCGTCCGCGCCCAGGGCACCCTCGTGTGGCTTCCATTAACCCGAGAGGGGGTTCTGAGGCTGCGGGGGTTGGGTAGGACGGCTCGCTCTTCACCGTGAGGGAGACTGCTTCTGTTTTCTCTCCTCTCCCACACAGGGGCTGTTTATTCCAGAAAGAATACAACTGACGCAGCACCACCTCCAAGGCAGTAAGTGGGTGAGGCCACGAGGGGAAGGGAGAGACAATGTTTATTCATGACCTGGGCTCTTTTAAGAGGCAGAAAATGGTTCTCTTTACTGTTTTTTTATTTCGGGGGCGGGTGCGGGGGGCTTCTAGGCTAATACATCTTTAATCTTTAAAAAAAAAAAAAAAAAAAGAATTCTACAAGGGAAATATATTTTTCCCTTCCCTGCAGAGTTCTCCTGAACTATTTTTCTTGGCCCAGTAAGCTTACTTCCTGTCTCAGCACACAAAGCTCTTCTTATGTACTGGGCAGATGCCGGGGCGCTGGTCCCAAATTAAGGAGAAAAGAAACTAGGGCAGCAAAGAGAATCTCAGATGCTGTCTATGAATAGCTTAACCCCGGCCCTTGCAGAGCTCAGGCAGGGCCCAAAGGGAGAGGCATCAGCCCAGCCCCTCAGGGCCCAAAGCTGTGCGGGCCAAGGAGCAAGCGGCCCCTGGGAACCCAGGAGAGACAGACAGACAGACACAGAGACAGACAGACAGGAAAGAGACAAATCCAGGGACAGACACCGCGCGCGCGCACACACGCACACACAGACAGGGAAGAGGGCGGAATTAACATCCAGCCAGCGCTCCTCAGTCTTTTCCCAGATCCTCACCTAAGTCACTCCCACCTAAAGGAAGGCACCAAGAGAAAGGTTTTCAGGAGAATCAACTAAATGACCCCCAGGTCAGGAGTGAGTCCGAGGGCAGGTCTGTGACAGACACACACGGTCAACCAGTGAGGTGGCCCAGCCCAGACAGGCCCGGCCACCGGGGACCATCCTCCCAGTGAGAGGCCAGAGCAGCCCACGCTGGCAATGGTGTGTGAGCCGAGGGGTCCACCCAGCACCCCTCTTCCCTGGGGGAGCTCACTGGGTGGGGCCTTCAAGGCCTGCCGTTCTCACCTCCAGGCCCAGCGCTCACCTGAAGCTGACCAGGCTATGGTTGTTCTGTTCGTAGGCCCGCAGGAGAAGTAAGATCTTCTGGTCTAAAGTCAGTTGAGGGTCAGTTTAGAAAGCTTCCTGGTGACCCCCCCGAGACCCCATACTCTCTGATCACACCGCCCGGTCCCCGCACCCTCACCCAGGACGCTGAGAGAGGCTCCGTAGGCCCCGAGGAGCACCGCGAAGTGGCTGCTCTCGCAGACAGAGGGGCACAGCCTCACCGCCACCGACATTAGGTCCACCAGCGCTTCTGGAAGAAAAGAACACTGAGATGCCCAGCAACACAGGGGGATGGGCACATGCGGAGTAAAAGGGGAGAAGGTAGCACTTCAGCAAACGCAAGTGCTTGAGATAGCCTTCTCTAGACAACTCTGGTCTGAGGACTGCACCTGATCCCTTCCCTGTTTTTTCCTTTTTAAAAATAAACACATCTTTGACGAGGCTGCCATCAGCCTCTCCAAGCCCCCTCCCAAACTTTAAGGCAACAAAGATTTTTAAACCTAAGCATTTTTCTCCATGATTATGTTACCCAAATCTCTACTCCTGCCTGAAAGCGGGGAGCCTTTCTACTTTTTCTACTGCCTGTACCAGGAACTTGGGTGAGGGTTCTCTCCAGTTTAGCAGTTTATTACAGACCAGCTCTGCAGCGAGTCCTAACAGTTTGGGGATGTCAATTTTGCCTCTAAACAGGGTATGGCTTCGGGAGGGCAGGAGCCCTCAGACCTCTGCCATCTCCCACAGCCTTCACCACGCTAACGTAAACGCTCACCGAACCGACTAGGGAAGAAGCCTTGGGCTGTACGAGTCCCTAGCAGGGACCCACCAACAGGGACCTTCGAACCCTTCGCCCTTGATAAAAGTTTCAATCACCCCATTAAGACATTTAACGCAACTAAACAATTTCTCCCAGGGGAGAAACACCCCCTCCTAACTCCCCCTAACTCCCAGGTTTTAACGCGCGCCCACGACACGGCAGAAAACCTTAAATCTGGCTTCCGCAGGCCAGAATAGGCTCTGAAGAGAGGTCTGCGTTTGCCGTGTGACCCCCAAGTCAGAGGAGACATTTCTTGAGCTTGGACTTGACAGACGTGAAATACTCGGATACCGTTTGGGTAATGCTTCCTTAGCTCTGAGAACACATGAAATCCGGGAATAAGCTCCGCGTCTTGAGGTGGGAGGTGGGGTAAGGAATCACCTCTGATGGGGCTGCCTGGGGTTTCCTCCTCTCCAGCCGTCAGCAAAGTGGGCAGGAACAGGGAGTGCTGGGTGAGCATCGTGTGGACCACCGAGAGCTGAGTGAGCCGCGAGTGCGCGGAGCTTTCCGGGAGATACAGGAGCTGGACGGCAGCATGAAGGGCCTTCAAGAATGCATGGTCCTGATACCGAAATCTAGGAGGCGAGAACCAAAGGGAAAAGGAAAACTAGCTTCACGAACGATAGGAAACCTTTTTTCTCGACATTTTATGATGGACAACTTCCAACATGCCGCAAAGGTGAGAAGCCTAGAGTGCACAGTCATACACCCATCACCCAGACTACCCACGCTGCTGCAGCATCACACACCTAGTCGCCCCCCCATCACAGGGAGCACTTCTGACCTGGCCTGCCTGCTGCCAGGTCAGCTCCCCTCCTTCCTTCCTTTCAGCCACTCAAAACGCCCCTCTAACGGTTCGTTCAGAAGCCTTCTCATCTTAAATCCCTTTGGAAGCCACTGAAGAAATGAAAGCATCATGCTCTGGAGAAAAACGGTTTTAGTCATATGTGAATATTGTTAAGCATCACTTAGCACACAGGGAACGTTCTAGAAACGCAAATTAACCAAAGACTCAAAGAAATGTCGTCATGTCACGAAAGTAATCCTCGGTTGCCATTAACCTCTGACCCACCTTCACTTATTTCTCTCTCTTGGGTAGTCTTCTCTGTTTCAAACTGATGAAGAACCAGGGAAATAAAAATTACCGGTGCAATGAAATACCGTTTCATGACTACCTGACTGCCAAAAAGAAAGAGTCTGACCACATCAACTGCTGGTGAGGAAGCGAGGACAAAACGAACTTCCACACCATGTCACGTTAGCTTGGAGAACAAATCAAAAAACATCGAGTAAAAGTGGAGTCGCGCCCACGTTAAGAGCCAGCAAGTGACCCCTCCCCCGGAAAACCTGGCACCTGGGCACAAAGAGACATGCAACGTTCACTGTAGGGTCGGGAGGGGGGAGGGAAGGCAAGAAGGGAGGCCCTGTCCACGAGTAGGACGCTGGCTACATGAACTGGGGTACGGTCGTAAGACAGAATGCCCCACAGCAGTAAAAAGCAACGACTTGGATCTCCATGTCTCAACATGGGTAACTCAAAAACTTCTGAGTGCAAAAGAGGGACAATAAAGTGATACATCTGTATGCAATGTCGAACTCAATAAACACTGTGGTTTATTGTTTAGAGACATACTGACATGCAACCAAAGCGTTAAACACACAGGGCCATGACAAAACTCAACCTCAGAAGAGTGACACTCTGGGGCAAGGGAGGGAAGAGACGCAATTGGGGCAGATAGAGAAAACTGTCCGCAGTTATTAAATCTGGGAGTTCGTGTATTCTTCTCTGCACATTTCTGGCTTTTAAAAAATATTTCAGTAAAAAAAAAATTATTTATTATTATGTTTTTCAGCCGTGCTGCGTGGCTTGTGGGATCTTAGTTCCCTGACCAGGGATCGAACCCAGATCCTTGGCCGTGGGAGTGTGGAGTCCTAACCACTGGGCCGCCAGGGAAGTCCCCCAAAATATTTCATTTTTTAAAGGCTGCTTCTCTCATCGCTGTTAGAAGTACACACATGTCAACGGGCAAATGATCTTCCCTCCCCAACACTGCTGTCTCGTCTCGTCTGCCCAAAATGGGAGCAGCATCTGCTCCGCCACGTCCTTTACGCTAATAACAAGCTACACCACTGGCCCTGCACCAGCAAAGACACTCGCCGCCTTACTGAACGGCACCAAGAAAACAAATTCAACTTACTTGAGTCCGGTCTTCACAAATTTCTGCCAGTCACCAGGATCAACTTCATTAAGTGAATTCTAGGCATAAGGTAAGCAAGAAATATATGTGGAATATCTGAATTAATTTAAAATAGAGGACACAGAATTTAAATTACAGTCCTACAGTAAATATGGAATATAGTTATCTAAGCAATTTGCAAAAGCTTGTAGTTGCTTCTTACTTTGATTTTTTTAAAATTGTTTTGTTATTTCCATTAGTAGCTCTGTCTTAGCATACCTATGATCACCAAATGACCAAAAGAAAATTCCCAAGTAGTTGTGTAACTTTCCCCTTTGTCCACCATTCTGAATAGCACTGACTGATCTGCGACCCACAGAGGTGCAGCCACATGTGACTGTTTAAACACATGAGAGAACATCTACCCAGAGCAAGACCACTGCGCCCTAACAGGGCCAGCGTAGGTCCACAGTCCCTGACGTGGAGAAAAATCTCCAAACATGGTGCATTACGTTACATCGGAAGAGTGGCTGCTCTGGAGGGAAGGGGACCAACTGGGAGAAAGCACAAGAGAGCTTTCTGGAATGATGAAAATCTTGGATAGCAGTGTGGGCACAGGGGTACGTGTACCTGTCAGCACTAAACTACGCACACTTAAGACCTCATATTCCACGAGATGAAAACCACACCTCAATTACAAGGAAAGGGCTGTTGGAGATGCTGATGGTGAGGAAGCTGTGCACGTGTGGGAGAAGGGGGCACGTGGCAACTCTGAGTTTCCGCCCAATTTTGCTGTGAACCTAAAACTGCTCTAAAAAATTAAGTCTGTTAGAAAAGGGGAGAAAAAAGCAAGAGAAAGAGAGAGAGAGAAAGAAAACAGCCAAGGGGGGTAAGGAGGGGCGCCTGTCCCGAGAACACAAATCCCTAGAAGGGCCCGGCCCAGCACCCCCGGCTCCACAGCTCGGCTCCCTTGCATCTCAGGAATGCTCCTCCTCCTCTTTCCTAGCTCTGCTGGGTCAGGTTCCTACATGCCTTAAGTTTACCATCCTGTAACACAACACATTAAGTGCTTCAGGATGCTAATTATCTCTGTGCAAAAATGTAACTAAAAGAAAA
>NC_041221.1:3509540-3512871 GCF_002837175.3 Physeter macrocephalus
TGTAATGCCTCACTTTCAATGCCTACTATGTGCCAGGCAGGCACATAGGGATTCAAAACAGACTAGTCGTAGGCTCTGGGGATTCAAAACAGACTAGTCTCAGTTCTCACCAATTCTTGCCTACTGGGTAATGAACAAGCAAATAAATAAATACGCAAGATGGTGATAAGTCACCATCAGAAGCAAGGGCCAGGCGAAAGGACAGTGACAGTGGGAGGACTATCTCAGAAGAGGGCTGCCAGGGAAGGCCTCTCTGACGTGGTGACATCTGCACGGAGACCTGCAGGAAACGAGGGAGCTTTACGACCACTGGGAAAGGAGGCATTTCAATTTTCTCAAAGCTTTCCATTCACACCCCACAAACAAAACTCCCTTCCTCTCTCTGAAGCACAAACATTCGTCTTTTGCCCATGGCTGAAAAATTTTACATAAACCATAGCTTATTTAAACACACCCACAACCACCACTTGATTTAATATGCTCATTAAATGATCATCTATTTTATGGGTCTCCTTAACAGGGAAAAAAAGCCTTGTTAGCATGGTGTTATATTATATTAAGACTCAAAAAGTCTGCTCTTACATTGCAGCAAGAAAACAAGCTTACTCTCACTGATGAGAGAAAAGCTACAATAGCACCAAAACAAAATTAAAAGAAAAAGGAATGACATGGCAAGTTAATTCATAATAATCACAGAATCAAAACAAGTTCAAGGCCACAAGCAGGGAAAAAAATTCCCACCGAATTAATCCCATTATGAGGGATCAGTCATTTCCTCACTGGTTGAAACCAAATCAAACCATCTCTATCCTTATAATAAAATGTCAAGGGGGTAAAACTAGGGGTCATTCACAATGACCAGAAAATATGTCCAATGTTTTTAATTGTCAAATGGGAAAAAAGCAGGTTAATGAACAATATATCTAACAGTAGGCCGTTCTGGTTTAAAAATTAATAACGTGGATATGTATTATAGGTCTATGACTCTAAAGAGAAAGTCCAAAAGAACATAATCTAAATCATTAGTTGTGGACTTTGTTTCCTTACTGATGAAATGTTATCATAATGGTGAAATATGAAATAAAACGTAAAAACAAAACTGTGAAGTCCCAACTCATCAGCAACTGTCCCCGAGGAGACAAGGGTTGTGTAGCTATCATGAGTGTGGGCTGGGAACCAGACCTCCTAGGTTCCAGTCTGAGCTCTGCCACTTTCAGGGTGAGTGACCTGCCCTCTGTGGGCCCATTTTCCTCATCTGCAAAACTGGGGTAACAATGGTACCCACCTAGGACTGCGGTGAGGCATGAGAGGCCACCCCATCTCTGGGAAGGAGGATGTAACAGAATTATTCTCAGATCCAGCTGGCACACAGTTGCCGAGTGAACACACACAGCACCTTCCTGGGTGAGATACCTCACACTGCGTGTCTGAGTCAACTGCTACCCTGAGACGCCGCCCCGAGGGCACACAACGAACAGGAGCCCTCTGGGTCCTATTCTGAGTTCATCCCTAAAATGAGTCAGATAATGCCAAAAATGCTAGTTCTAACCCACTACAGTTCCGTTATTTAACAGATTTCCACTGTAAGTCACATATGTGATGACCTCTGAGAACTCACACTCAGGATTCACACGGGCGTCACACTTTACCTGCCGGAGGTACCAAGAGACGCGTCATAAAAATTAATCCCATGCTTGAGCGAACAGCAGAGATCCATCAGGAAGTTATGAACAAGCTCCCTCACCATGGTTTTCCCTGCGTCTTCAGCGGAAGTCTACGAGGGTTTCAAAGAAATTCAGTGAAAATCCCAAGTTCATAAGTCTTACGAACAACTACAGGGTAAAAACTGGACAATATCACATGCCTAATGGCAACTTAGAAAACATTTTAAATTGAACATTTGGTGTAATTCAAAAACAAAAAACCCCACAAAAAAACAGAAACACCAATCAAAATTTAAAAATACTCTTATATGTGGAACCTAAACAAAATAAGTAAATAAAACAATAACAATTTTTTTAAAAAGCTCACAGATACAGAGAGCAGGTGAGTGGCTGCCAGAAGTGGGGGTCAAGGGGGTGGGAAAAACGGGTCAACTGTGGTTTTCTGTTTGTTTTTTACTTTAAATAAATTGAATTTAAAATGTTCTTTTTAAAGTTGAACAAACAGGGGGTTGCTGGAACAACAAGAAACTACAGATCACTTGAGATTTTATGTCATTTGTTATTGTTTCCGAGCACTTCACAGTCATTCTTACAGCAGCCCTGTGGGTCTGGCAGGGCAAACACCCATCTCACGAATGAGCAAACTGTGGATGAGACAGCTGAAGTCATCACTGAGTTAGGAAGTACACAGCACATCAGTATTAGGATCCCCAGCACTAAAGATTCTCTGTTTACAGCATATGCTTTAAATAGAACATTTTTTCTAAGCTTTTTCTTGCTTCTGCATTGTGATACTGTGACAGAAGAAATAAATATTTGGTCATCGTCTCCAGTTCCTGGCACAGAGCTCCTAAATCCCTCAGAATCTCCTAGGTGATAGGGGCATCTTTCATTCTAAAGAGGCAACTCTTGGGCTTCCCTGGTGGCGCAGTGGTTGGGAGTCCGCCTGCCGATGCAGGGGACACAGGTTCGTGCCCCATTCCGGGAGGATCCCGCGTGCCGCGGAGCGGCTGGGCCCGTGGGCCATGGCCGCTGAGCCTGCGCGTCCGGAGCCTGTGCTCCGCAACGGGAGAGGCCACAGCGGTGAGAGGCCCGCGTACCGCTAAAAAATAAAAAAAAAATAAAAAAAAATTAAAAAATAAAGAGGCAACTCTTTTTTTTTGTTTGTTTGTTTTTTGTTTTTTGTTTTTTTTGTGGTATGCGGGCCTCACACCGTTGTGGCCTCTCCCGTTGCGGAGCACAGGCTCCGAAATAAAAAAAAAATTAAAAAAAATTAAAAAATAAAGAGGCAACTCTTTTTGTTTGTTTGTTTGTTTTTTGTTTTTTTTGTGGTATGCGGGCCTCACACCGTTGTGGCCTCTCCCGTTGCGGAGCACAGGCTCCGGACGCGCAGGCTCAGCGGCCATGGCCCACGGGCCCAGCCGCTCCGCGGCACGCGGGATCCTCCCAAACCGGGGCGCGAACCCGGTTCCCCTGCATCGGCAGGCGGACGCGCAACCACTGCGCCACCAGGGAAGCCCAAGAGGCAACTCTTAATGGGCCCCAGGAGAGCTTCAGGATGGGGTCTGGACGCCAGAGTGTAACCCGTAATGAGAGCATCACTTAATTCCCTGATTCTGAATGTCCTCACCTATAAAATAGAACCGTTAAAAAAAAAAAAAAAAAAA
>NC_041221.1:3512901-3559814 GCF_002837175.3 Physeter macrocephalus
TCGGGACTTCCCTGGCGGTCCAGTGGTTAGGACTCAGCACTTCCACTGCCTTGGGCCCGGCTTCCATCCCTGGTCAGGGAACTAAGATCCCACAAGCCACGTGGCATGGCCAAAAAAAAAAAAAAAAAAAATACTCTTAAGAGGGGCAAGTTTAAACCTGTATTTTTAAACAAGTTTATGAATGACTTAATTTCTCTTGCTCTTTTGAATAAAATTCCACATTTAGGAGTGTTTTTATTAAGCCCCTGAGGCTTCCTGGTTATAGAACATACAAAACATGTCCAAAACAAGAGGACATAGGCAAGTCGTGGAGATAAAAGGAAGCAAAATAGTGGGCTCTTGAGAGGTATATTATCATAGAGTTAACAGGAAGTCTGAGCCTTCATGACTGGCCAAGTCCATGTTCAGAAACACCCTGAGGAAAATCAAAATGAGAATTAAAAAGTACACTCGCTTTGGGTCCATGTGAGAGCAACTGTTCTAATTCAGCACTTGTTACAAAGTAAACTCTACACGTCAGGAGGTGAGGAAATTGAGGCTCCCTAGGTACTTAGGATCCTGAAGTAGAAGCAACAGGCCTTGAAACTCCAACTGCTGGAAAAGTGTGAAAAGAATGGATGGGAGAGGAGAGGTAAGTGAGGCGGGAGAGGCAGCAGGGATCAACCCTGTAAGTCTACTGTGCAAGGTGGAGGGAAAATTCAGATGCCACACAGCTAAAGGGAATGATGGTTTTCACATTTAAAAAAGAAGTTTAGGGGCTTCCCTGGTGGCGCAGTGGTTGAGAATCCGCCTGCCAATGCAGGGGACACGGGTTCGAGCCCCGGTCCGGGAAGATCCCACGTGCCGCGGAGCGGCTGGGCCCGTGCGCCACAACTGCTGAGCCTGCGCGTCTGGAGCCTGCGCTCCGCGACGGGAGAGGCCGTGACGGTGAGAGGCCCGCGCACCGCGATGAAGAGTGGCCCCCCGCTCGCCCCAACTGGAGAGAGCCCTCGCACAGACACGAAGACCCAACGCAGCCAAAAATACATAAATAAATTTTAAAAAAAAAGAAGTTTAATATCATGATACCTCAGAGATTAGAAAAAAATCTTATTGTAAAAAAAAAAAATTTTTTTTTAATCATATTGCATCTGAGTTGGGAATTAACATAACCACAAGCCAAAAGAAACATCAAACGGGGGGACTTCCCTGAAGGCAGGCGTATGCGTAGGTTCTTCGGTCTCCCGGCTCTGCGTATCACACGCTAACCGTGAGGCCAAGTGAAAGCCAAAAACGACTGTACCTCGACGCTCTCCAGGCTCACGTCGACAATCCCCTTCCAGCTGTACAGAGACGCTATGTGGTTCAGCACTTGCCCGGTAAAGAAACGCACCTTCTGGGTTTTTGTGATATTTTTATTGTGAACCACCTGAAAACAAAAAAACAAATGAATTTCAAGGAAGTTGATTTTTAAAATCGTGTTTTTTGGATTTCGTCACTATAAAAATAATGTCGGCCTGTGGCAAAATATTTAGCCAGAAAAAGAAAAAAACGTAAAGAGAAAAAATTCACCAATATCGCCACCACCCTAGGATACTCAGAGCTCACATTTTGGCATATTTCCTTTCAGCCTCCCTGTCCCCATCAACCACACAAAACATACATGTGTACGTATTAGGTTCCTGTTGGGGTTTTGTGTTTTTTTTTTTGGCTTCTTTGAGACTATATTTAATTACAGTTTTGTGCCTGCTTTTACTTAATGCAGCATGAGCTGTCTCCACATCATTAAAAATTCCTTTAGAACATCATTTTGGAGGGCTGACCATCATTCTAGCCTATGAGCAACTATAACTTATTTAACCATTTCCCAGGTGTGTATAATTAGGCTGCTTCCCAACTCTGGCTATGACTAGCAGCATCCTTGTACAAAGGCTGCCCTGCACCCCTGACTCTGCACTTGGAATTGTGGCATCAGTTCTCAGCTCCACACAAACCTACCCCCCCCTCCCCAGCTCATCTCTCTGAGGGTTTATGTATTTCAAACACGTTCCCCGGGTGATTCTGTGGCAACCCCACCCCTCACTCCAGGTGTACAAACATTTTTAAAGCCTCTGACACATACTGCTAGACCCGCTGTCTTCCAGAGGGGTTGCAACACTTCCTCCAGGAAAGTACCTGACGCAAAGCATCTTTGCTGGCACTGAATATATCACTGTTTTGAAAAGTCAATGCCAGTTTGGTGGGTGAAAAGACCTGTACCTCATTACTTGCATGCTTTGAATCGGGGTTCAGCACTACTGACATTTGGGGCCGAATAACTGTTGTGAGGGGCCGTCTTGTGCACTGTAGGGTGTTGAGCAGCATCCCTGGGCTCTGCTCACCAGATGTCGTTGCATTTCTCCAGTTACGGCAACCAAAAATTGCCCAATGGCCCATGGGGGGCAGAACTGCGCCCAGTTGAGAAGCAGCCATTTTTACGTGGGCTGCCAGTTCCCGGCCTTCTGACAACTATTTATGTTGGGAGAATCACTGAGTTTTTCTAACTGATCATTTAAGGGGCTTCTGTATCAAAGACAGTTATCCTCTCAGCAAGTTTTAAAATTTCTGTAAGAGGCATGTAAAAGGCAGAACGTGCAAGGTGACACAAAGTAACATTTTGCCAGGTGAGTAAATGAAGAAGAGTTGTATTTACAGCTCAGTTACCCCAGGGGCTTCCCGTGAAATAGCCGGGAGCAGGGAGCAGCTTTTCTCCTGTTGTGATGAAACAGCAGCCTCCCCTGAACTGAAGTGGTCGCTTCAGTGCCTGTAACCTTCAGGACTGGCTCATCACCACCAAGTTTCTGCTTAAGAAACGGTTTCCCGTTCAACCGATACAACAACCCATATAACCTACGATGTTATAGCTCTAAAGTCCTGTAAAACACCGGAGCAAACAAATGATAGGAACAGTGATCACCAAATACGTACCTTTGTTTTCAGTGTGGATAACAACATATTGATGGTAGAGAGCCTATCTTCCTTCATGCCTGAGCTAAAAATGCAAGGAATAAATTCTGAAAGTAAAAGTTTCAAAGCATTAGACTCAAAAATACTTTGAATGAGAACCGATGAGAGAACATTACTTCTTAAAATGGTTGTTTGCTGTACCATTCTTAAAATGGTACAGCAAACAATGCCATTTACTTGCCTCTTTTGTTGTTTTTTTAAGTTGTGTCTTTTTTAATTATACAAGTTCACAGTAGGAAAAACTATTTTTGTGACGTAGGAAATAAATATCTAAAGGCAAAACAATGACTGAACCATTAAAGTTCAATGGTTCCTTCAGTTCTGTTTTACTTTCCTTTTCTCACTAACTTCGGTAAAGTTAATTAAATACTGACGGTTTGAAAGAGAATGTATGGTACGATTACAGTTTTCCAAAGTTTCTCTCTTCGCTTAGACTTGCTCAGAGATGTATTTAAAGTGATGGTCGTCACTTTACTGATCGGTGGTAGAACTTGGACCGATTTATTTATGTGCTTTCTCTTCATACTTCTGGGATCACCAAGGACTCAGCCTCCACGGCTTGAAGCTGTACCATTACTAACATACTGGTGAAAAGCAGTAAAGCAATTACAATTTCTTTGCTGGTAAAAAGCAGCAAAGCAATTACAATTTCGCTCCCTCCATACATGCTTAATGGGCACACATAATTTCTACAAAAGCAAGTTCATTATTCTTAAAAAAAAAAAAAAAATCAGAAAATACCAGACAGAAATTTAAAATCAACCATAACTCCACCACCCCAAAATTAACACTGTTAATGTCTGGGTTACCAGTTAACTGTTAACCTTCTGATATAGCCATATATGTTAAATTTAACTTTTAGTAAAATGGGATCATACTTTACCAGTTTTATAACTGAGTTTACACCCAATCCTATATCCTTAAAAAAATCTGACATCTCTCTATATATTTCTACGTCACTGTTAATAGCTGCATTCCTCCTTATGACCAGTCCTCAGTTTGCTCAATCCCTTGCTGGTGGGTAGTCAGGAGGAGTCCAGTTTTCAGCTAATATGAAAAAATGTCCCCTAACAAAACCTTTGCTCACATCCTTAATCATTTCCTCAGTATAAAGGACTAGATGTGGAATGGCTAGACCAGCCTAACTGCCTGCAGAAACTTTAACAGAAGTGCATCCCTGCCCCTCTAGCAGCATGGATGGATAACCCCCAAATCAGTGTCCTTTATTTAATAAATGGCCAGACGCCGAGAAGACCCAGAAGGATTCTGAAGAAACGCCCAGCCCTGGTTGCAGAGGGCATCCCACACGGGCCCGGCAACGAGCAGGATGTGTCCACTGCACCACACAAAGGAAGCATCGCCTCCGAGGGGCAGCTACCCAGACCAGCTGACAACACACAGGGAGCAGTATCCGCACCTGCTCGTAAATGGTCTCTGCAGCTCGTTCTGGAGGGGGGCTCTGGGCTCCCACACTGGCAGAGGTGGGGGAAAGGCTGGCGGCCCCATGCTGTCCCTCCCCCGACAAGTCCCTGGGCCCCGGCTGGGACACCAGCTCCTCACCCCAGACAGGGACTGATCCCGGGGGATCTCACTGGACAACTGCCCTCTCCGCGCTGCCACTGTAGTTTAAGAGATTAAACTACGCCAAGCCTTGCTCTAGAGACACTGGCATCAGAAGATGGTACCGTTGGAATTCTCTGAAGCTCTACTACTAATATTCTGGTAACACTAGGCATTTTTTTAAAAACACAATTACTAAGAAAAGAAGGGTAGCCACGGCTATGAATCCATGTACTTTCTGGAACCATAAGGCCTCCTTTGTCTGCATGAGTCTCTGAAGTTTGCACCTCTCCTTTGTTAGGCCCGCTCAGCATCCAGCTAGCGAAACAGGGATATCTCTGTCCGCACTGAGCAGCGGTATCAAAACCGCACTGACCAAAGTCTTGCCCCACACACCCTCTACCCTAGTGTACACGGCAGCTGCAAAGGCTGCAGACTTTTATTAACTTGCAAAATGCTCTGTGGTAGGTTTTTCAAAACAATCACAAGCAGGCTGTGCCCCGAGACAAAGAGACACACCTACCTTTCAACTCCAGCACTTGTGCGATTGTGCTGTCGTCGCCTGCGATCAAGAAGGAAAGAGCGAACTGAATGTAGGCCAGCCGGACGTCATGCACTCCCTGGGGGCAGAGGAGACCTGCATGTCACGTGCGTATCCACACACACACCCCCGGGGAAGCAGGGACACGCAGCAGGCACGCCCCGCCCGTCCCAGTATCACAGAGGCCTCCCGGGCTTGTGCCATTCGTGGGTCTAAGTCTAAAACCACTGGTCATCTCTTTATGTAAACAAAGGGTTTTTTCTTTGCTCTTTCCCCTCAATCTTCTACTCTATTTCTCCTTCTCTCTCCAACTCTCTCTAAATACAAAAATATAGGTCTCCCCTTCCCCGACTGTAATATATACACATTTTTAGTTCATGGACCACCTTGGTATAGAGCAGAAGACTCTCAGCCTGTCTAGATATGACCTACTCTTGTGTAATGAAATAATACATCTATGCTTTTGAAAATCCAGAGATAATGGAAAGGCTAGTGCTGATTCTGATGAGACATCAACGAGGTGACGTCTGGCTTTTACGTTATAAATTTACATCAGACACCAAAGTACAGATGCTGTCTCATTACAAACCCACCATGGCCTTCCCAGGACTGCAATCTGCACTGTCCTGCAGGCATCAGCCATTACCCAGGAGAGCATCCTCAGTGAGGGCCCAAAGGCCATGACCAACAGCCAACACCTCAGGGGAAACCACTAGGGCCACCTGATCAGTTTTCCCTCCCAGTAACTTTAAGACAAACCCGTGTCTCACATTCCTTTTTTACATCCAAAGAACCCACAGCATATGATCACGCAGGTCTCATCAGTTGG
The DNA here is from genome assembly GCF_002837175.3 of Physeter macrocephalus. Taxonomy (NCBI): domain Eukaryota; kingdom Metazoa; phylum Chordata; class Mammalia; order Artiodactyla; family Physeteridae; genus Physeter; species Physeter macrocephalus. The sequence continues at coordinate 3,518,817 of NC_041221.1, forward strand.
ACCAGAACTAGCACATATGCTCAGATCCTCCACTGCTTACACCGAAAACTTTTCCCTATTTCAGTTATTCCAAAGGTACTTTAATTTGATGACAAGAAGTAAGTTAACATCACGGAGAATCATTGCCCTGAATGCCTGAAAAAATTAAGGCGTCTCCGCCTTCCAAGAGTCCCATTCCACTTAGTAGTGGCAGCAGAGGTGGGGGCAGTAGTGATGATGACGGTGATGGTGGTGATGATGATGGTGATGATGGTGATGATGATGGTGATGATATCAATAACGTTCACTGAGCACTTACTATGTGCCAGACACTATGTCAGACGCTACACATCTGTTACCTCATTTACTCCTTGTAACGACCTGAGGTACAGATGCCCACAATACCCATTTTACAGATGGGGAAACTGAGGTTTTAAAAACCTCGCTTAAGGTTACATAACTACGAAGTGAGTAAGCACCGGAACTGGAATGATACGAAATACCTGTACAAACACACTGCCTCATGCCCAGCTTCACATCTGCCTACAGAGAAGTTCCTTCTTCTCGGGGGTCCCACGGCACCTTCGTTCCACTTTTTCTCAAGGTGCAAGGACCGTAGTTGGCACCATTTAGGCCTCTATGTATTTAATTAATTCTGTCTTGTTTTACTGGGTATGTTTCTTCTGCAGAAAAGAACGAGCACCCGACCCCTGGCCTGTAACATCTGGGTGGAGGCCCTGCTCGCTCCTCGTACTGATGGAGTCTATCTCCCTCCACACCACAGAACACACGTCAGCAAGACCTTACAAGATCAATGCTGCTTTATTCCAAATACACTAAGAGCCCCAAACTACCCTCTTGTTCTGGGGACCGACCTGTGGGCCCCTTCACAATATGGAGTTTGGGTACGATGATGGCTGAAGTCTTGAAAGTGAGCTGCACTCCTGAGACTGTCAGCAACGCTCCAGTGCTTCACTCACCAGCTCGACGTTAATAAAACACCAATTACACTCAAGATGCCATAAACTCAGGCCGAGAGGATGCAAAGGTGACTCAGATACTGCCCCTGTCCTCAGGAAGCTTAAAGTTAACAACTGCTCCTAAGCCATCCGGACGTCTCGCCGTTCAAACAAACGTGTCACCTAATTCAAGCACAGTTAACTTGTTATCCTGGTCTATGTACACCTTACATTTCGAAAGAATTCTGGCAAAATGCTAAAGCTTGCCTTATAAAATTAAATTAGGTTTTATCCTTTCCCAGAGAGTAGGAAAGGTTCCACAAGTTTTAGGGTTTTTTCCTCCACTGAAGTACTGGGAGTCAGGGCCCTGGAACGTTGGCCCCGACCTGTCCTTGCAGGCCTTTCTATCCTGCGCAAACGCAGCAGAGTTGGACCAGATCCTCTCAGGGGTGCCTCCAGCAATGGATTCTGAACTGAAAACAGACGTTGGTTCTCACCTGCTGGCATCCATCTTGTATATCCCAGAGAACCCCAAATTTCAGATTCCTGACATTGTGGAGAACAAAACCCCCGAGACACAGCCCCTGCCCCTCTCCAGCAGCCACCACCAGGCCTCTCCACCTGACCACAGCCCCTCACTGCCCCGGAGCCTCCACCTTCCACCTCCAGCAAACTCCATCAAAGGCAAGAAGGCCACACGCCTACTCTTCATTCCTACCCTGTGAATTCACAGGGTTATTATCCCAGGAAGAAAACATCCTGAACTCTATGGCTTGTTCTGCAAAACACAGTCTAAAATAGACCAAAGCATATTTGGTAAAACTGTTCTTTGGCACAGGATTTTTAACAATGCTTTCTTTGGATGAAAAAATATTCATAATCCTCTTTCTTCATGAAGCTTTAATAAGTCCCTCCGAAATGTTAAAAACACTCAAAAAAATTTATCTCCCAGCTTCTTCAATAACTAAATGGCATTAAAAAAAAAAAAAAAGGTGGGGGAGAGGCAGAAAACGCAAAGAAATGAAGAGATTTAAGAAAGGTATCAACCAACACAACGTGCAGCTCTTGTTTGGACCCTGATTTGAACCACGAAATGTAAAGGCGTTTCTGAGAGAGTCGGGGAAAAGCTGAGACCACCCTGGGCATTAGATGACGTTGAGAAATTATTAATGGTGTTAGGTACAACGATGGCACCATGGTTTTGTTTTCTAAAATGTTCTTTCTGTTAGAGATACACACTGAAATATCGACGGTGAAATATATGTGGGATGGGCTGTAACACACTGCCCCCAAACAACCCAAGAGGTGCGAGGGGTGACAGGCTCCGAAGCTGGATGACAGGTACGTGGGAGTTCATTGTGCCGTCCTCTATTTTTGAATGTCCCTGATATTTCTCATACTAGACAAATTTTTTAATGTCTAGAAACCATTTCCTACAATACACAGAATATTTAAGATACTTGCTAGAGATGATTAAAGAAAGTAAAAACACTTTCATTTCAACAACAACTCCCGTTTTACAGATCGAGAGAGATGTAAAATAACTGGCGAGGCCCTGAGATGAAGCAGCACGTGTGCCGTCCTGCAGCTGGATCCAGGCCGGGAAGCCCAGCTTGGGTTTTCCCACACTGTGTCCTGGCAACTGGCCTGTCCACTGACAGGTACTTTACTTAGATGCCTGGGCTGGTTAAGGTCAAGACAAGGGGTGGGAAAGGGAAGGGATTCTGACAGGTAATTACTGCCGGGCTGATTGCCAGGGAAGACCAAAGATAGGCCATGATATCTGCCCTGGCGTGCAAACAGCACTCACATTCCTTTTATTAGATACGCACTTAGACACCAGGAGCCATCACTCATTAAATGGAACTTTTGACCCATTAATCGTAGTATCCATGAAACACTAAGACCTGGAATTTTCTCCTCAGAGAAAACCTTATTCATAACCGAGGAAAACCCTCAACACTGCTGTCACCATGATTAACCTTCAGTCTACCACCTGGCAACACAGAAACTCTTAACGCCCGGGAAGCACTGGAGAGCAGGTGACGCCTGGCTGCAGAAGTCACTTATTGTAACGTGGCTCCTCCACCTGGGCAGACGGGGGCGGGGGGGGCCTCCGTGGCCTGGTCCTGGTGCTCAGGAAGGGGGCGTGGAGCACGGAGCCCGGGCGGCTGTGGCACTGCCACCGGCGCACCAGCAGGGAGAGTGGACACACAAACGGGAGAGGCGCTTTGGCGGCCTGCAGCTGGCACACGTGTCGGGAGGATGCCCTTGCTCCAGCCTGTGAGCCCTGAAACTCGTACTTTTTCCTCAAGAACCTTTCCAAACCCAAGTGAAACTTCTGGAGCCACCAGGAAACTTTTTTTTTTTAACAGCTCTCCTGAAAACCGAGCATTTACACTTCCATTCTCTTTGGCACAAGCCAGCCCCTACTCATCACAAGACTTATAAGTGGGAGGCGCAAGAAACACAGTACAAAGCCATAAACGTCCTCTTTGATGAGGTCACCGGCTTGGCCTCCCAAGGCTTTTCTACGAAGTGGACGGAAGCCGCACGGGAGGACCAGGCCACCACCAGGGCCTCACCACGAGGCACATGGAGACCGTTTCCACTGCTCTGTGAAGACGCTCACAAGCGACATCACCCTCACAGGCCAGGAAGGCAATGCGATGCTCAGCCCCCAGAGAAGCTGGCCTCAGACGTCCCTGTCACTCGGGCTCTGCAGGCGACCGGACCCTCACCGCCGGCCGGGAGTGAGGCCTCCCTTCCTCATAGGCTCCAGCGGCCGCAGAGGCACACGTCTCTCCACACAGGGGCCTCCCGCCCCATCTACGCGAGGACCGAGGCCAGAGAGAGGAGGACACGTGAAGCACTTTGGCCCCCTCAAAGGGAAGGGACGCCCGGCACTCCTCACCTTTGAATCCCTCTTGGTCACCAGCGTGTACAAGGTCTTTTTATTCAAATCGAAATGGCTGCAGACGTCCCTGGCAGCCTCGGGACCCTGGGTCACCATGGCGGCCATCAGGTTGAGGCAGGCTCGAGCCATCCTGTTCAGAGACAAGAAGGAAACCAGGGGCGTCAGGACAGCAGAAGCACACAGCCGCCCCCCGGGAAGCGGCTGCACACTTGGCTGTGTGGTCTGCTACCCCCAAACCAGAAAACGGAAGGAAGGCGACATGCAGACACGCTCTTTCTTTAAAAAAAACCCTCAGGAAATCTTCAAAGAAAGCTAAAAATCTGAGTCTGAGTAGGATCCAAGGACACAAAAGGCAAGGTCAGAAGAAGATGGCCGCGTCTGCGTCCCGTAAATGGTCACGTATCTGGACCCACATCAGCCCTGCCTTTGCAGGGCACGAGGAACACTTCCGCACGGTGGGCGTCTCCAGATGCGAGCTCCTGCCTGCCTTCCCATCCTGCGGTCACCCAAAATTCACGGTTACTGAGCGCCTACTACATACTAGGCACCGTTTAGGTGCCAGGAGGATGGCGTTTTACCGGACGGTCAAGGCCTCCACCTGCAGGTACCCTGAATTCCGGGGTGGGGAGACAGCGAGTCAAGACGTCGATATGGATATTATGTCACGCGTATAGCTGTGGATGCGGCAGCCAGAGAGGGCCTCCCTGAGATGACACCTCTGCAAAGCCCTGAAGGCGGAGAGGGAGGGTGCCCGCGAGGACCTTGGGGAAGAGCTGTCGTGACAAAAGGACAGGCAGCTTGAAGGAGGTCTGAAGTGTTCCCAAGGCAGCAGGGAGAGGAGCAGGGCGGGAGGAGAGGGACACCTGGAGGCAGAGGATTCGGTGAGGGGCCGGTCAACAGAAGAAGGGGCAGAGCCACAGTCTTGACGGCCTCGGAAACTGCTCCGCTCTGTTTGTGAGTGGAGGAAAGGTCAAGGGCACAGCGCTGAAGGCAGACCAAGCCCAAGGCTAGTCCTGTCACGGAAAGGCGGGCAACGTACCTGTAACCCGAAGCATACAGGGACTCACAGATGAGCTTCATGTGGTTATTCATTAGCTTTTTCACGATGTTGGTTCCCACCACGTGAAAATGGGAAAGGTCACTGGCTGTCCGCAATAATATGGCCTCGAAAACTTGAAATATTAAAAGCATCTGCAAAGACAGAACTGAAATGCTTACGAACCATCTCCTTTCTTCTCCTCTTCTACATATGTTTTCCTCTAGCCTTAGCCACAGCCACCTGTAGGTTTAAAACCTTCAACTTGCAGGATGACGCCTACCCAGATCCCAAGCCAAACACAGGGATCTGCCAGGCCCCAGGCTCTGGAATTAGTCTTGTTCCAATAGTCTAGCTAAATAGAGATAAGCTTGCTTACAATTAAACCAGATGAAATTAAAAGAGAAATTTCTGCTACTGATTCAGCCTCACTGCCTTGGGGATATTCAGGTCTACAGCCTTACGGCAATAATCCTGAGACTTCAACGGGTTCATAAATATCCCAAATTTTGAACCTCTTTGGAACCAGAAAACAACAGTCAGCTCAATATATGTCTGTACCTGGGACACACAGTCTTTACCTATTTCCCTTTTGTTAAAGCAAACCATGGTGAGACTAAGTGGATTTAGATTAAGAATCTATGATCTTTCCTTCTGCTATTATTCACCAATAACAAGTTACTATTTTCCACGAAAATGCTCTCAAAGGTTATAATGCAAAAATGAATGCATCCCTACAGCACAGGCACAGAGCATCATTTTCTGTAGAAAGCTGGTAATGTCCTGGAAATTTATATCACATTTCTCTTCATCAAGCTGAACACAACAGTAGCATTAACTTTTTCTTCTCTCCAACAGACCAGGTAAGAAATAGCTTACTTCACTTTCAGGGCGCTTCTCCCCACTCAGGAGCTGGAAAATCTCTGCACACTCAACAGAAATCTTTAGGTACCCCTCCACGACATCATACACATCTTCTCGTGGCAGCTTCTTGGCCGCAGAAACAAAGGCTTCCAAGGCTGAAATGAGAGTTAGGATCAAATGTGAACGAGGACAGTCTGGAAACGATCTCAGCCGCTACTGCAACAGAGGGTGATTTCAGCAGGAACGTCCAGGTGACTGGAAGTGCCACTTTCTGAGATGGAGAACAGAGTAGCAGGAGGAGACGGGCAGATCAAGAGTTGGGACACGGTCTTTCCAGCGTCACCACTAAGTCACAGGCAACATCTTTCAAGGGCACTGGTTTAGAGCAGAACGCGTCCCGATGCAGGTATCCTCCCCGATGTCGATACTCATCCACTCCCGAGCACCGTCTGGGCCTCTATCAGTCTAACCCTGCTCTCCCCTCCTACCCACCCCTCCCCCACCACCGTGAAGGGACTCTAATGGATAAAGAAAATGTGGTATATCTATACCTATATACGGAAATATACACAATGGAATATTACGCAGCCTTTAAAAAAGAAGGAAACTCTGCCTTTTGAGACAACATGTATGGACCTTGAGGGCATCAGGTGAAATAAGTCAGACAGGGAAAGACGAATACTGTATGTTCTCACTTATATGTGGAATCTAAAAAAGCCAAACTCATAGAAACAGAGAGTAGAATGGAGGTTGCCAGGGACTGGGGGATGGGTAAAATGAGGAGATGTTGGTCAAAGGGTATAAACGTATAGCTATAAGATGCATAAGTTCCAAGGAATCTATTGTACAGCATTGTGACTATAGTTAACAATACTGAATCATATACTTCAAAGTTATTAAGAGAGTAGATCTTAAATGCTGTCACCAAAAAAAAGGGGTAATTATATGAGGGGATGGAAGTGATGACTAACCTTATTTGGGTAATGATTTCACGCTATACATGTGCATCAAATCACCACATGGTACACCTGAAACTTACATATGCTATATGTTAATAATATCTCAATAAAGCTGGAAAAACAAAACAAAACACAAAAGAAAAAAAACCTTCCCTAACACCTGGATGAAAACAAAACCCCCTAACATTGATCAAATCCACTTCTCTGATGGTCCAGTGGGGTGATCCTACCACAGAAAGTTACGAGAACATATCAAAAGGGAGGGAGAATCCGAGACCAGATTCAAACACAAATCCAACAGAGCCTCACACAAGGGATTCACACTTTCATCCACTGCCTTCAGCCCTGCCACACCTCCCAACTCCTTCATCTGCACCCGGCACCTGTCAACCCTGGTTTCCTTCTGAAACCAGTTCAAATGCAGTGCCCAAAAGTACAAAGCTCTGGGCAAAACCACGAACAATCCTTCAAATAATTAAACATGCTCTTTCTTCCACCAGAAAGTTTCCTATCCCTGTCCTTTAGAGGACTTGTGCTGGAAGAGTCTGTACGTGATTTTATATCTGCCCTCCCACTTGATTATTCATAAGCTTCAGGACGGCAGGGCCCACGTGACTCTTACTCACCATTTTATCTCTACCCTAGCAAATAACAACCCCTTGTAAATAATGAACAAATGAATGTATGAAATGTATAATTCTGTGCTACAGCAGGTACATCTTCCTAGCACTGGCTAGCAGTTGCAGGTATCAAACGTTTAAAAACAAAATCTGGGGACGACAAACTGGAAACTGAGGATATTCTGGCCATTAACTTAATAATTTTTCAGTTGAGAGAAACACTGTCACTGTTTCATTTTGACACAGTGCCAGTATTTCCACATACTAGCATATTCAATTGTGTTCTGTCCTTGTAAACTAAATACTTTCTAATGGATTACAAGGAGTTGTGACGGGTGGTCACACTTTTCAAAAAGTGAAATTATAGAATCTGCTTCATATCAGTCACTAGTCTAATCCGGGTCAACTGACAAGTCCTGTGGTGGCTTCATGTGATAGCTTACTACCTGTTATCGGGTCAGTGTGAGCGGTGGAGAATCAGAGCTACGGAAAACAGAGCTGACAGCCATGGTAGCAGCAAACCCGCTCACTGAACAGCCCCGAGATGACTCACAGGCAGGGCTCGACAAATAATTTGTTGTGTGAATGAGTAGTACAGTTCTTCACTTTCCTAGCAGTTGCTGTAAAGAATTTTAGAGCTTGCTGAGGGATGCTGCCCAGGAAAGGGAAGCATACAGTCGCAGGGAACTGTCACAATCAAGCAAGTCGGGGCCCTGGACTCGAAAGCACCCGGGCCTCGTTTTACCGACTGCAAACAGGGAGACTGGTCTCTGCAGAAAGGAGCGGCTGTGTCTGCACACGGAGGCCCCACCCAGACCGAAGCCGGGAGACAGCCTCGCACGCTCGCACTCTCGTCCCCGAGCCCCACACTCACCCGGCCCAGCGCCCTGCGGGTCCCTCAGCTGAGCCTTGAAGCGCACGCCCGTGAGCTCTTCGGTGCGGGCCCGCTTGGCTGCGCCCGCTGGGGGAGCCGCGCCGTCCTGGCCGCCCGGGGCCTTCCTCTTGGGGCCCCCCATGGCCGAGAGGGCGGGGGCGCGCCGGGACCCACACACCTGGGGGCCTGACAACAGGACACGCCCGGACAACCAACGCGTGTCTCGGGCGAACACGTGGGCTGAAAGGGGCGGGGCTGGCGGAAGAGGCAGGACCTCCGGAGGGAGGTCGGCGGAAGGGGCGGGACCTCTGAGAAGGGCGGTCCGACGGGAAGCGGGTAGTGGAGGTGCGGGAGCCCGGCGTCCTGGGTTCCCCCTTGGTGCTAATGGTCCAGCTGGCTTGCTGGCGGCCCTGGGCAAGCCGACACTCCACCACACCCCCGCTTGGCCGCGGCGGGGAGAGGCCCATCGGCGGCCTTCTCGAGCGTTCTTGGAAGGAAGAACCCCCAGGTCCTTCACTCCCGGAGGGCCCGAGCCCAGACGCGTGGTAGCAGCACAGTCAGATCAGTTCTTGACCTGAGGGCGCTCTGATGAAGCCTCTTGAACTTGATTGACATGCCGTGGGATTCGATGCTTTGCCTGTTCGAGGCCCTGCGGGTTGGCCGGGAGGGTGGATGCCCCTGGCTAAATGCCAGGCGGGCTTCTGCGGGGAGGTCCTTGGTCAGACACCCGGTCCGAAGTCGTGTGGATTCCCCTAACCCTGACCCCTAGCGTATCTCACATCTCGGACCAAGACCAGCTTGTTTGGTGGGATGTGGCCCCAGACTGACCTCCACTTCCCCCAAACTAATGGGAGGACGGGCACCCTTCCGGCCGTGCAGGGTGGGAGGAAAGGATCAAATGAAGTAACGTCTGTGAAAACCCTTCGTGGACAGCACATCGGCCTCGACATCTAAGCCACTATCATTAAAATGGAGACAGTAAAGCCAGCTGTCCTGAGCGGAGAAAATGATGCAATGCATGAAAAACTGCTCTGACGGGAAAAAAAGTACTGTGTGTTTTTGTAAGATGTTATTAATTGACTTGAGAGTCACAGTAAATGTTCTGAAATAAAATGGAGGCATAAATAAATAAGTAAAAACAGGCTGGTGCATTTTTTAATACAACTTCATCAATACTTGGTTATGTGTTCAAATAAATCATGAACCATTAGATGAGTAATTTGATGATTGCAGGAATTGTCTGTCAGCTTGTCCTTTAGTTTCAGGAAGTACCCTCCTGTGTTCTGTAAGCAGATCTGTAGTGAGCATCTGAGAACGTGGCTTTTTTGTGGCCTGTTGGAGTTTCAGAGTCTCTTATAGAAAAAGTCTATGGGGTTGACCCTGAGTCCCCCACCTGACAAGACTATTGTGCCTGTGGAAATGTCTACCTTGTAGGCAGGTCAGAGGGAGTGGCCTGAAAAGATCTGAGCTCTTGCAGCGGTACTAAGAGAAAGGGATATGCCCAAAATTCAGGCTGTAAAGGGCAATACTCTTGTTAGCAAAGACAGAGTTAATTCTGACTAATTGTCCACACGGGTTCTCTTCTGTGGTTAATTGCCAACCACCAAGTTTGTTTTCAACCAGGGTGGACCTGACCAAAGAGACAGCAGGAAGAGGTAGGAAACAGTCAAAAACTATTCTGCCTGTGTGGCCTTGGGCAAACAGAGACAGAGAGAGTGGGAGAACTTGGCGGTACTACCCAGGTGATAAGTGGTGGACCACTCACCCCGTGTGTCCTAACCCCAATTTAAAAACAAAGAAACAGGGGACTTCCCGGTGGCGAAGTGGTTAAGAATCCGCCTGCCAATGCAGGGGACACGGGTTTGAGCCCGGGAAGATCCCACATGCCGTGGAGCAACTAAGCCTGTGCGCCTAGAGCCCGTGTTTCACAGCAAGAGAAGCCACCACAATGAGAAGCCTGTGCACCACGATGAAGAGGAGCCCCCGCTCGCCGCAACTAGAGAAAGCCCACGTGCAGCAATGGAGACCCAACGCAGTCAAAAAAATAAAATAAATAAGTGTCTATATAAATGAATACAAAGACCTGGGTCTTGAGCTTGGTTAATGTCAATCTATCCTAAAAGGCAAGTTGATTAAGTATGCTGTCAAAAAGCCTCAGGATGCAGGTTTTCAAATCTACAAGCTTATGAACTGGCCCTTGGACTGTGGTGAATTAGCCAAGGGAAGAGTCCAGCCTCTAATAGCCAAGCAGTTCATCTCCACTGGCCATATTTCTCATTCACATCTGTTAAGTGAGTGTGTTTATTTATTCCCATTTCAATCTTACAAGGTTAAGTTCAAGTTCTGGAAATGGATAAAAGGAGAAGCTCAGTCAAGGACTGTACCAAGTTCATATTAAAGCATGTTTATCACGGACTCTCAGGATGTGAGAATGATATATTGCTGTACACAAGCTGACAGTTCACCCTGCATTATTTCATCTGGTTAAACGCTTGTTAATGCAATCACATTATAGAGAGGCACCAGGGAAGCCCCCCAAGTTCATATTAAAGCATGTTTATCACGGACTCTCAGGATGTGAGAATGATATATTGCTGTACACAAGCTGACAGTTCACCCTGCATTATTTCATCTGGTTAAACGCTTGTTAATGCAATCACATTATAGAGAGGAGAGGTATGGAATTCCTTTCTCTATTCTGATACAAGTTTTAGTCTCTTTAGTGACGAGTGTTTTAGTATGACACTTACCTGAGATCAAAACTGTTCCATTATCTGCTTGTTTAGCAGTGGGAAGAATGAAGCATTCTTTCAAAAACAGTCGCTATGAACTCCAGGGAAAGACAGTGTCCATAGGCTAGAAGAGATAAGTAAACCTACAGCAATATTTACTATGTGCATTGCATTACACAACCAGCCATAATAGATTCCAAAAAGTATTACATGGTAGACTTACCCTCAAGAGATTTACAGTATCACTGGGATGATAAGTATCATTGTGATAACCTGATAAGTTCAATCACAGTAAAGAATTTAACCAAGAACCCAAGATGATATGAGATGCTACAAGGCCATGTAATAATTATCAATGAATTATATGAGCAATAGATACATCACATTAGTATGATCCAGGCTAGGTTGTTGTGAGTTTCTTACCGAAATGATAATAAAGCAGAGAAGAAAACGGAAGCATCGTATTTGTCTTTTTTTTCTCCTCTGAGACAAAGTTGAAGAAGAGCAGAAAATGTTCCCCTCTTGTCCAATGTGGAACTAGCCAAAGCGTGAGGCCAGTCGATAAAAATCATGACATAGATGATGCTTGTCTTCTTGAATTTCCCCAAGTCCACTCTCTCTGCTCACCTCCCCACTCATGCACACACAGCACCTTCTTGCTGCCCCCATCTTCCCAAAGCCCCAGTTGTTGCGGCTTTCCCAGAACTTATATCCCAGGACAATGCTTCCTCCAGAATTATTCATTTTTCTGCCTCCCTCCCTATGCTAAGTCGCCCTTCTTCCCCACACTTTCTCCTTAACCTGTTTCCTTACGAAAGCTCTTTTTAGCTAGCTGTCAGAAAATAGAGAAATTTGGTGAATTTACCATAAGGTGCTGGAGAATAATATCAACTTGCAGCCAACCCATGGATATTTTTACACTTTAAAAGAGGGCCTTTGGAGATCACAACTTGCCCAATGAATTTCTAGTAGTTGCATTTTAGTCACTGTGACATTGAATGGGGGCTGGAGCCGGGGTACGAACAGGCAGGTCATGGGCCTTTAAGTACATTTATCAGAAAGCAAGAAAGGTTGAAAACAAATGAACTGATAATGCATATTCAAATCAAGAAATTGGAAAAAGTACAATAGAATCAACCCAAAGAAGTAAGAAGAAAAAAGTAGCAAAGATAAGGAGAGAAATCAGTTATAAAGAAAATGAGAAAAACAATAAAGAATATTCACAAACCAAAAGCTGATTGTTTTTGTTTTTTAGATTAAGTAAACAAACCTGTGGCAAGATAAATGAGGAAGGAAAAAGAAAAACTGCAAAACAACAAGACACAGGAGTAAAGGGGGAAAACAGTATACAAGCATAGATTTTTAATAGTAAATATTTAAATATATTTATAAATGTATTTAGAAACAGCTATTCACAAAAACTTTCAAAACTAAAAGAAGTTAACAAATTACCCTTCTGGAAAAGGGTAAAAATCCCAAAACTGACACAAAAAACACTAGAAAATTTGGATAGACCAATAATTGTTAAATAAAATGATATGATAACCAAACCTTTCCCAAGGTACAGGTGATTTTCAGGTAAGTTCTTGCAATCTTTTAAGAAACAGATAATCCCTACCTTATTCAGTTTGCTTCATAAAACAAAAAAGAAGGAAAGATTCCCAACATCTTTTATGAGGCTAATATAACCTTAAATAGAAAACTAACTATAGATAATACAAAGTAAGAAAATTATGGGCTTATTTCACTTATGGACATAGATGTGTGTAAATAAAATATTAAGTAACCTAATCCAACACTGCACTTAAAAAAAAAAAGACATGAAATACAATGATGGTTTGATGTCATGTCTATGTAATTCACCACATTAATGGATTAAAGGAGAAAAATTAATTATCTCAATAGATGGAAAAATGCATTTGAAAAAATACCTAGTCATGATTTTTAAATTCACATAAAACTAGGAATAGAAGGAACTTCTTTAACTTAATAAAGATTATATGTACCTAAAACCTACAGTAACCATTTTACATAATGGAAAGATTTTAGATGCATTTGAATTATGACTGGGAATAATAGGAAAGACAGATGAATTCACACTATGCTGCTCTCTATTACTAGAGGTCCTGGTTAATGAGATAAGGTAAGGCAAAGAAACAAGATATGGAAGAATTAGAAGAGACAAAACTGTCATCTACTTATAAAATTCAACAGAAATACAAACTAAATAAAAGTTTAGCCAGGTTGTCAGATATAGGATCAAGTTACCAAAATTGGTATCATTACCTCTACACTAGCAATAACTAATTTAAAAATGTAGCAGAAAACAAGACACCATCACAAAGGAAAAAAAAACCTGTAAATTATTTCAGAATTAAACTAAAATGATTGCACAACATCTTTAAGGAGAAAATTGTAAAAGAAGATCTGACTAAATAGACAATAAAATGTTCATGGAAGTGCCTCCCTCCCTATGCTAAGTCACCCTTCTTCCCCACACTTTCTCCTTAACCTGTTTCCTTACGAAAGCTCTTTTTAGCTAGCTGTCAGAAAATAGAGAAATTTGGTGAATTTACCATAAGGTGCTGGAGAATAATATCAACTTGCAGCCAACCCATGGATATTTTTACACTTTAAAAGAGGGCCTTTGGAGATCACAACTTGCCCAATGAATTTCTAGTAGTTGCATTTTAGTCACTGTGACATTGAATGGGGGCTGGAGCCGGGGTACGAACAGGCAGGTCATGGGCCTTTAAGTACATTTATCAGAAAGCAAGAAAGGTTGAAAACAAATGAACTGATAATGCATATTCAAATCAAGAAATTGGAAAAAGTACAATAGAATCAACCCAAAGAAGTAAGAAGAAAAAAGTAGCAAAGATAAGGAGAGAAATCAGTTATAAAGAAAATGAGAAAAACAATAAAGAATATTCACAAACCAAAAGCTGATTGTTTTTGTTTTTTAGATTAAGTAAACAAACCTGTGGCAAGATAAATGAGGAAGGAAAAAGAAAAACTGCAAAACAACAAGACACAGGAGTAAAGGGGGAAAACAGTATACAAGCATAGATTTTTAATAGTAAATATTTAAATATATTTATAAATGTATTTAGAAACAGCTATTCACAAAAACTTTCAAAACTAAAAGAAGTTAACAAATTACCCTTCTGGAAAAGGGTAAAAATCCCAAAACTGACACAAAAAACACTAGAAAATTTGGATAGACCAATAATTGTTAAATAAAATGATATGATAACCAAACCTTTCCCAAGGTACAGGTGATTTTCAGGTAAGTTCTTGCAATCTTTTAAGAAACAGATAATCCCTACCTTATTCAGTTTGCTTCATAAAACAAAAAAGAAGGAAAGATTCCCAACATCTTTTATGAGGCTAATATAACCTTAAATAGAAAACTAACTATAGATAATACAAAGTAAGAAAATTATGGGCTTATTTCACTTATGGACATAGATGTGTGTAAATAAAATATTAAGTAACCTAATCCAACACTGCACTTAAAAAAAAAAAGACATGAAATACAATGATGGTTTGATGTCATGTCTATGTAATTCACCACATTAATGGATTAAAGGAGAAAAATTAATTATCTCAATAGATGGAAAAATGCATTTGAAAAAATACCTAGTCATGATTTTTAAATTCACATAAAACTAGGAATAGAAGGAACTTCTTTAACTTAATAAAGATTATATGTACCTAAAACCTACAGTAACCATTTTACATAATGGAAAGATTTTAGATGCATTTGAATTATGACTGGGAATAATAGGAAAGACAGATGAATTCACACTATGCTGCTCTCTATTACTAGAGGTCCTGGTTAATGAGATAAGGTAAGGCAAAGAAACAAGATATGGAAGAATTAGAAGAGACAAAACTGTCATCTACTTATAAAATTCAACAGAAATACAAACTAAATAAAAGTTTAGCCAGGTTGTCAGATATAGGATCAAGTTACCAAAATTGGTATCATTACCTCTACACTAGCAATAACTAATTTAAAAATGTAGCAGAAAACAAGACACCATCACAAAGGAAAAAAAAACCTGTAAATTATTTCAGAATTAAACTAAAATGATTGCACAACATCTTTAAGGAGAAAATTGTAAAAGAAGATCTGACTAAATAGACAATAAAATGTTCATGGAAGAATGTCTTCACAGTGTATATTTGTTAGTTAATTCTTCCTAAATTAAGCTATAAAACAAATTATTGCCATTCCAGTCAAGATTAAGAAACTCAAAAAAAAAATCATGATAAATTTGTGTGGAAAAATAAAGGCCTATGAGTAGATGAGTCAAAAATACTTCCTTATCATGCATGAAGGCATATCTTAAAATTATAATAGTCAAATTAGAATGGTAGTGGTAAAAAAAAAAAAGACAAATAGACCGGTGTAACAGAATATAGACTCAAAAACAGACCTGTGTCATGGAGGTATAGGTTAACAACTCTGAAACTGTTTTTATGCATCCTGGAGTTAAACGAATAAGCAAATGGTTGGAAAATGATGGGGGTCAGGTTTCTCACTGTTGAAGAGGGCAGTTACTTATAAACAGCAAGGTAAGGCTAGAATGAACCCTGTGGGACTGATAAGAGTTGGAGATATCACTATGATCTCATATTTAACTTAATATAAACAGAGATAGATTGATACAGAAATAAGTATAGATATGTATTATACCCGGGTTTGTACACATGCATATATTTCCTAGCTCTTTTCACTGACAGAACGTAGAAGCAGTGACACCCCAGTAGCAATGAGCACACCCAGAGCCCACATCTTGATTTCTAATACCATTACCAAATAAAAGGAACCAGGACGCTTTGGAGAAATGGCAAATTCTAAGGCTGGGACAGAGCACATATTAAACAAGCCCTGAGCATCTTGTAGTACCAGAAAGTAAGAAATGTTTCCCCAAAAAATGGAGGATATGTCAAAGGGACACAGGAACCAACTTGAAATAATTCCCAATGGAACAATTTGAGTGACAAAATAATTAACATAGTATTGGATTATAATCCCAGGTATAAAATAAATGTACATGTCTCTACAGATATTAAATGATTGTATAAATAAATAAATGGGGAGAAGATCTTTCTTACAAGGTAAGATTCCTTACAAATCTTCTTACAGAAGTAATCCAAGTAATATATGTAGTTACTTCCTGCTCCAAGAGGTGGAGCTTAGTTCACACACTCCCTCCCCACCTCCTCCAGTGTAGGCTTAGTGACCAACTTCCAAAGATTAGAGTATGGAAAAGGAAAAATTATAACTTTATAGTGGAGAAACATGACAAACACTACCTTAACCAAGTGATCAAGGTTAACACCACCAGTGGTAAGTGCTGTTGCTATCAGGTACCCTTGACGTGATGTGATGAGAAGGGCATTTCACGTCTATAGCATCCTTCCCCAAACCCATAACCTCAGCCCAATCATGTGAAAGACGTCAGACAAATCTAAATTGAGGGAGTCTAAAAAATACATCACCTGTACTCTTTAAAACTGTCAAGATCATGAAAAACAAGGAAAAACTGGGAAACTGTCAAAGATCAGATGATGACTGGGGAGACGTGACAACTAAATGTACTGTGATGCCCTGGACTCGATCCTGGCACAGGAGAAGGACACTAGGGGAAAAGTTGGTAAAATATGAATAAAGTCTGGAGTTTAGTTAACAGCAATGTACCAAAGTTGCTTTCTTAGTTTTAACAAAAGTACCAAATAAGCATGAAAAATATGGATATTAGATGAAACTGGATGAGGGTGTATGGAATTCCTCTTTTCAACTTTTCTGCAAATCTACAATTATTCCAAAATTAAAACTTTATTCAAAAGAAAACAAAGATCTTTGCATATACAGGAGCTTGATATACGATAAAGGTAGCAGTACTTTTTTCACAACGGGTTTTCCACCAGAACACAGCTGTCATGAAACCCATGGCTGAATCTAAGCCAAAATGGGAAAGGAAAAGACTCATATCAACATTGTCATCACTGGACACTTAGTTTCAGGCAAGTCTACCTTTAATGGCCATCTGATCTACAAATATGGTGGGACTGACAAAAAAAAACATCGAAAAACTTGAGAAGGAGGCTGCTGAGATGCAAAGGGGCTCATTCAAGGGTGCCTGGGTCTTGGACAAAGTGAAAGGTGAACGTAAGTGTGGCATCACCATTGATATGTTGTATCACCATCAATATCTCCCTGTGGAAATTCAAGACCACCAAGTATTATGTGACCATCATTGATGCCACAGGACACAGAGACTTTATCAAAAACATGATCACAGGCACTTCTCAGCCAGACTGTGCTGTCTTGATAGTTGCTGATGGTGTTGGTGAATTTGCAGCAAGTGTTCCAAGAACAAGCAGACCCATGAGTGTGCCCTTCTGGCTTACACACTGGGTGTGAAGCAATTAATTGTTGGTGTTAACAAAAGGGGTTCCTACAGCCAGAAAGAGATACAAGGAAATCATTCAGGAAGTCAGCACCTACATTAGGAAAATTGGCTATAACCCTGACACAGTAGCATTTGTGCCACTTCTGGTTGGAATGGCGACAACATGCTGCAGCCATGGAAAGTCATCCATAAAGAAGGCAATGCCAGTGGAACCACACCGCCTGAAGCTCTGGATTGCATTGTGCCACCAACTCATCCAACTGACAAACTCATCTGTCTACCCCTCCAGAACATCTACAAAATTGACAAAATTTGATCACAAAGACATCCTTAGGGGTTTGAATGGAAAGCAAACACTGTCTTATGCTCAAGCAATAATAATACACTAAGGCTATGAGATGGTTATGTTTATAACCGTGTATGGGGCTTCTGCTCTGAATTGCCTCTCAGCTAGGTCCGCTCTGAACTGTACCACCATCCACAACTCAAGTACCAACAGTGGCAGAGTGGCATTCGAACCTTTGAGCTCTGACCATGGAGGCCATACAATTACCCACTGCCATACGCTGTGTCATCTGGCAGGGCAAGCTTGGTAGTTTAGAGCTAGATGTGTTTCTTTGCAACCCACTATGGAACATCCTTCCATCAGCACACTTTCCCTGCTGATGGCACAGAACGAAGAAGGAAGAGTAGGGGGTTGTGATCTCTGGAGAAAACTTCCCTGCTCTCAGGTGCGGTCCAGGCAGGCTGGATTCCCTGCAGCATTTGCTGTGTCACTGGCAGCAGGGAGCAGTCTCAGGGTTTCTGTGGGAACAGCACTTTCCAGCCTCAGACCGGAAAATGGTGTCTGCTCCTTCCAGGATGGAAGTCATGCTCTCCTCCAGAAACTGAGTTTACCACCTTGAATACTTGGGAATGCTTATGCTGAAAACTCCCAAGAATCAGAATTCAATCATTCACAGTGCTTCAGGAATCCCCCCCCAAGTTTGCTCATGCTACACTCTTCTTCTATAAAGAGAAAAATATGAACAACATAAAAACAAACTGAGAGCAAAAAAGAAATGAAAATATGTATTTAAGAAAACATGAAGGAATGTCTTGGAACCAGTATAGATTTAGGCCAATTTCCTGAAATCCTACATCTAATTTAAATAGGCTGTGGGCTTTTAGAGCCAAAATGGACTTTTTGAGTCCACCATATTCATTTTGCAGACGAAAGTCAGGGAGGTCCAATGCCTCCGCCAGTGGCTGTCTGTCAGGGGCAGAGTACAGGCTATTGCACTTGATGCCTTTGACCTTGGACAGACACCAGTTCTGAGCCCATATTCTTAAAGGTTTCCTTCCATAGGCTTTTGGGCCAAACATTCCCCTCACGGCCTCTCAAGTGCATCCCCAGCTTTCACAATCTTCAGCGAGCAGCTCCTTGCTATTGATGTGGCTCTTTGGTGCCAGCTCTATGAACAAACCACCGTTTGTTGCTTTTTAAAAATAAGCCTTTTTAGCTCTGGACAACATTCGGCCTCAGTATCCTGAGCTGAAAGGTTGGTTTCTTTGCAGCTGACAAATGATGGCTTATGTTTTCTCAGAACGGCTGCAGCCCATCTTTGTTGAAAGCCCCAAAGCCTTACTTTGATAGCCCAGTGAGAGCACAGGTTCAGGCTGGAGTTTAAGCGTACAGCACACAAACATCCTCCAAAGCAGGTTTGGCTATGTGGGGAGGGAAGTAGCCAGGATCTCAAGGAAGGAGGAAAATAGAGATGTAACTTAGAGCTGGAAAGAAGGAACAGAGTTGCTTCAAAGGGAAGGGAAAAAAAGGCAGGACTCAAGGTGTGTAATTTACAGTATCCTGCAAGGATGCCTCTTACACACAGAATGAATGCTCCAGGTACAGAGGCACTTCTCAAACTCACATGCGAGAAGGGGCAAGATGGCCAATGGTGCCATCACATAGAAAGGAACACTTTTAGTTTCCTCTGTGTTGACATCCATCCCCTAATTTCTGTACCTTTGCAGTTCAAGAGGACTTCAAATTCTGCCACAGATGATCTGTGAGGGTCGTGATGTCGGTTTCCATATCTGAGACAGGAGATACTGGTAGTGC
The DNA here is from genome assembly GCF_002837175.3 of Physeter macrocephalus. Taxonomy (NCBI): domain Eukaryota; kingdom Metazoa; phylum Chordata; class Mammalia; order Artiodactyla; family Physeteridae; genus Physeter; species Physeter macrocephalus. The sequence goes on from NC_041221.1 coordinate 3,538,286, forward strand.
CTGGGCCAGCTTCATGGGCATGTGGCCTGTGTAGGAACTCAGGACCCTGTGCTCAGAGCCCACTCTGGGTTTAATGCCCTGCTATCACTATCTTGAAATTCGGGATAATTTTTCAACAAGGAGCTATGCGTTTTCATTTTGCACTGGGCCAATGAATTCTGTAGCTGGTCCTGGTTAGTACACCATTGTTTAGGTATTTGATTGTATAATATTTTCAGAGAGGGAAATGGGGGTGGGGAGTAACTGGCTTCCATTTTGTCGGGGGCACACAAAGTATGAGGACCAGAGGGGAAAATAAATGGAATTCTTTAATTTTCTTGCAAGATTCCAAAATTCTTAAAGAGATCAGATTAGGAGTAAGATGATTTAACAGGGCGCAGCTGAGGGGCACAGCAGAAGGCAGGCAGGGACCTGTCCTCCAGCCTCGTCACTCACATCCCACAGGCACCCAGGCACACTGCGCTCTCCATCCTTCCCGAACACCTTTCCAATCTGGCCGCTCCTGCCTTCTCTCTGGGCCTGCAAAGCGCCAGCCCAATGCTCAGTCACAGCCTCCAGGCTACCGTCCCCTCCTGACCATCTCCCTGGACCCACTTTGTGGGCTTTGTTTGATCTTTTAAAAAAATGGCTTTATAAACAAGGTTCTATTGTATAGCACAGGGAAGTATATTCAATAACCTGTAATAAACCATAATGGAAAAGTATATGAAAAAGAAAAGAAATTTTTTAAAGAATATATATATAGTATATATACATATATATATAACTGAGTCACTTTGCTGTATAGCAGTAATTAACACAACATTGTAAATCAACTATACTTCAATAAAAAAATTTTTTAAAAAATTTAAACGAAAAAAAACAGTTTTATGGGGGAATTCCCTGGCGGTCCAGTGGTTAAGATTCTGCGCTTCCACTGCAGGGGGCACGGGTTCAATCCTTGGTTAAGGAGCTTTTTAAAAATTTAAACGAAAAAAAACAGTTTTATGGGGGAATTCCCTGGCGGTCCAGTGGTTAAGATTCTGCGCTTCCACTGCAGGGGGCACGGGTTCGATCCTTGGTTAAGGAGCTAAGATCCCGCATGCCGCTCGGTGCAGCCAAACAAACAAAAAAAACCACCCCAGCTTTATGGAGATATAATCCACATACCACACAACTCACCCATTTACAGTTCAGTGGGTTTGGGCATATTACATTATTAATTTTTTTGAAGTTGTGGCAACTACATGACATAAAAATTGCCATTTTAAGTGTACAATTAAGTGGCACTAACGACATCCACAGTGTTATACAGCCATTACCACCATCTATTTCTCAACTCTTGGAAACCTCTAATCTATTTTCTGTTTCTATAAATTTGTGTATTCTAGATATTTCATGTAAGTGGAACTCTGCAATATTTATTATTTTCTTATTTCACCTAGCATAATGTTTTTAAGGTGCATCTATGCTGTAGCATGTATCAGAAGTTCATTCCTTTCTATGACTGGATAATATTCCACATTTTGTTTATCCATTCATCCATTGATGGACACGTGGGTTGCTTCCACCTTTTGGCTATTATGAATAATGCTGCTATGACCATGAGTGTACAAATATCTCTTGGAGTCCCTGCTTCCAATTCTTAGGAGTATAATCCCTGGACCCACTGTTGACCCCTCCAGTCCAGTTGCATTCAGCAGCCAGAGTCATCTTTTACCAACACACACCTGATTGCATCGCTCATCTGCTTACAGTCCTCTGCTGGCTTAAGACGGAAGTGTTCACAAGGGCTTAGGATAAAGATGGAAGTGTTCTGGGACTTCCCTGGCGGTCCAGTGGGTAGGACTCCTCGCTTCCACTGCCAAGGGCCCGGGTTCAATCCCTGGTTGGGGAACTAAAATCCCACAAGCTGTGCAGTGTGGCCAAAAAACAAAAAAAAAAGATGGAAGCGTTCACCAAGGTCTCTGGGTCCCTGAGCTCTGGCAGCTGACCTCTCCACGTCACCCTGCCCTGCCCTTTTCTCTCTGCTCCACGTCCTGCATGCATTTCTGGAGCCATGCTTCTTTGGGATTTCCCATATGCTGTTCCCTCTTCCTAAGATGTTCATCCTCCCCAAATTGATACCTAGCTTTTGCTTGGCCAACTCTTCCCGTCTTTCTCACCCGCCTTGTCTTAAAAAGGTCCCTAACACCTCCTTCCTTCCTCCTGCCCTCCCTGGGTCTCGTTCCCATGGCTCCTTGGCACTCCCTTGGCATTCCCTGTTCAGTGTCTGTCTTCCTCACTGTATCAATGACTAATACTGACTGAGTACTTACTCGTTCCAGGCCTTGTCCTACCCATGTCACCTGTTTCAACTCATTCTATTCTCACAACAAGCCTGACGCCTTTACAGGTAAGGAGGCCTCGGGATGCCGTCACACCTGGTAGCAGCGTCCACACTGGCAACTGGAAACCAGCGCGTCCCTACGGGACAGTGGTGGCAGCCACCAGCCCTGAGGGAGCATGGTTCCCCTCCTGTGTTAGGAGTGTCCCCAGCTTCTAGCAGAGGATCCGGTATACGTAGGTACCTAATTCATATCTAAAGCAGATGGATGAATGGAATGGAAAGAACATCAGGGAACCGAGTTTTAAGCAAACGTCACTTACTGAATGGCTGCTAAGTGCTGGGCATCCTTATCCACCCTCCCTGCCTCAGTTTCCCCAGCCTAGAACGTGCACAAGAAACTTAGGTCCAAGGGTTATTGAGAAGGTTGAATATTTTAATGTAAATTTTAAAAATCATTGTGCCTGGCAGACTGGGTCCCACTAACAAATATTGATGTTTGCATTTGCCCCTCTCACCCCTAGCCCGAGACAGGGAGGTAATGGCCGGAATCCCAGGTCTCCTGGCCCTGGCCCTGCCCCTGCTGGAGCACGGTGTGAGACGCAGTGACATCCAGCTCTCCGGGATCCTTGCGGCCCACCTCTAAGAGGTTCCCCCAGGTAGGCCAGCGAGTCTCGGTTTTCTCTGTCCAGGCCGCCCCGCCGCACTCTGCGGCGTGCGCGGTGCAGTTCAGAGCCGGCCGGCGCAGGGCGCCCGGGCCCGCCCTTGGGCCTCATGATCTACATTTCCGCGTCAGGCCCGCCGCGAACTTGGCATGCCCTCCCGCGGTGTTCGGGAACACTTTGTGCCGAGAGCCCGCCCGCCCGGCCCTCCTCCTTCCCGCCGGCGCCGCCTGGCCCGGACGCCCCGCGCACTCCGCGGGGTTTGGGTTCCTGGACCCCAGGTACCCCACCCGGCGCGCGGCCACGGAGCCCCCAAGTACTTGTCCTCGGTTCCCCCGAGCCCGAGCCGTGCAGCCCGCTCCTCGCCCACGGGCTGGGCGTCCAAACGTAGGTTACACCGCGCGTAATCGAGAGGTTCAGAAAGATGCTGTGGCCCATTTTAAAACAAAGCCCATTTATTGCGTTCGGCGGCTGTTTGTGCCGGTCCAGTGTCAGATCCTCTGAGCGCGGCGGACAACCAGTACCCAAAGGAAACGTAGTCGCAGCGAAAAGAAACCGGCTCTGGAGCTATCTGATCCGTTTTCGGCACAATGCACATCCCTCCTCCCCGCCCCCCTCTACTCCCCCCAGCCCCGCGATGGTTCCCCTCCTGGCTGCGTAAGCTTTGGCGTCGGGCAGTGCTCCGGGTCTCGGTCTTCTATTCTGTGAAATGGGGATAACTGTGCGTGCTTGGCGATTCTGCACGTGGAGCGCGCCGGGTCGCAGAGACGTCAGTGCTGCGGTCCCACACCTCCAGTACCCCACCTTCCCGCGGCCCCCACCCCGGGGCTCCCGGGCTCCAAGCGCGGCTCTGGCTCCTAAGTGCGTCACGGGCACCGGCCGCACTCCCCAGGCGGCCAGGGCGAGGCTGGCACAGGGCCAGCGCGGGCCAGGCCAGGGGCGCTGAGCCGTCTCCGGGGCGGGGACCCGGGCGTGGAAGGCGCTAAAGTTGCGCGACCCTCGGCGCGCTGTTGGGGGCGCCCTCCGCGGCGGGCAGCGCGCCAGGGGCCGGCCTCCGCAGCTCTGGGCGCGAGAGGCTACACTTTCCCTTCGCCCCCCGCCCTCGTTTCCTCCCGCGCGGCCGCAGCGGAGATTTCCTCTCGGGGAAACCACGCGGACTCTTTCCCGGGGCTCCTCGCCCCGCCCCAGTTCTCCGCCCCCTCCTCTTTGCTGGGGAGCCGGTGCTAGCCCGCGGCGGGGAGGAGGCTCTGGCAGCCTGGGCCAGAAGGTGGCAGGGGGCCGCGGAGCCGCTGGCTACCAACTCGTCCTGCCATGTGACGCCGCCCTCCGCCCAGCGACCCCCCGCGCCCCAGGCCCGCGCCCGCGCTCTGTCGCGCCGCGCACCATGCTCCTGCCGGGACACGCGCGCCCACCGCCAGCGCCCCAGCCAGCACAGCATCCCGGCCTCCGCAGGCAGGCAGAGCCTCCCGGGCAGCTCCTGCGCCTCTTCTACTGCACCGTCCTGGTGTGCTCCAAAGAGATCGCAGCGCTCACGGACTTCTCCGGTAAGAAGCGACCTCCCTCGCTGTGCGCCCCCGGCGCCGCGGGGGTCCCAGGTGAGCCCTCGGTTGGGGGCAGGCGCCCGAGGGGGCAAGGCCGGGTTGGTTTAAAGTTGGAGCGCGCTCAGAGCCAGTTTTCTTGCCTGATAATACTCCTATTATGCCCTTAGCATATTCAGTAGCTGCGCATATGGGGTGGTGGCAGGGGAGCCCCCCCGAGAAGGAAGGGTGGGTAGGGTATTTGGAGTTTTTCCCTCAATGAGTTGACCTCCTCGTCAATTTCCCAGGGTCAGGGACCCGACCCCGATGGATGCGGGTCGGCTTAAAATACCTTAAACTGAGCCCTGTGCCGCGCTCAGCGCTGTTAGAACACGTGTTGTGGTCCACGTTGCACTTGGTTTGCTCTCCGCATAGTCCGGGTGTGCCCCAGCCAGCCTCCCAGGTGCCCACGTAAGGAATCCAGCCCAGAGGACACTTGACCTGAAGTCTGCGCCGACAGGCACGAGGGAAGCCCAAGGGGATGGGAGGTCTGGTGGAGATGCAGTAAGAAGATGAGTAGAAGCTTACAGAACAGAGAGGAGACTGAGGGGTAGGACTTGACCGCCAAAAGGCACCAGCGTCCCCCACCTCCATCCCCCATTGCCCGTCTCCTATCGCCTTAACAAAAAAATAACGACTTCCCCCTCCCAGTAAAGGATGAGGCTTTTCTTTGGGGGGATTGCGACCAAGCCTTCCGCAGCTGATCTCAGATAGTTCTGGCGCTGTAGGTGTGGCGCAGCAAAGTGAGAGAAGTTTCTGGGTTGACGAGGGCTATAGGAGCCGCATTCTTAACGTTACGGCCGCGCTTGCTTAGAGTAACAACGTCCTTGCAATTGTATCGGACCTGGGTGTCCGTCTGGCGAGGTTGGAGGCCTTTCACCCTTTCCTCGCCCCTGCCCTGCCCAGGAAGCAGCTCTGAATCCTACTCTTCCCCTTCTCCAGCATCTTCTGCCGAGTCCAGGCTTCCCGCATCCCTCTGCCTGAGGGTCTTTTGCTGTATAATCATGGTAAACAGGAGTCGTTCCTCAGCCCTATTTGTGCAGTAGACTAGTACATGGCAGGGGACACTGGCAAACCAGAAGCTGAGTTGGGTTTCTAGTTTACTTACAGAGAATGGCATTGTTAGCTGAGAGCCCTTGGGTCAGAGTTTCTTTGCTTTGAATATTTAATATCAAGGCAGTGTTTCCACCTAGCAAAGGAAGCCAAGATATGTCTATTTGGCAAGGAAACTGTGGTCCTGAAAATCCAGCACCACAGGGTCAGAGCACTGTGGTAAATGGGCTGGGAAAATGCTGAATATCAAGTGCTATTGACTTTTTTTTTTTGGTAATAGAACTTTCTTGGCTGCTAGGAAAGTTCTCTCTTTGCTGGTTTAAGCTATGGAAAGCAGTTCTGAATTCAGCCACCATCAAGCCCTGAATATTGTTAGGGAAAGAACTGAAAGCCAGCAAGCCCTTCTTTTGTGACATCATCGTAACTGAACGAATATTGCTTTAGGTAAATCGCGGTGTAACCATTAGATTGTTTTCATAGATTAAAGACACTTAGAGTTTGTTTCTTTAGTGAAGCAGTTGCAATCCTTGAGGCAGTCTATAGGTTACCACCCAAGATTGGAATTGTCTGTACGGAGCAAATGTTCCAGAGGGTGAACTTGAGCTATCAAACAGGGATGCTCTGCCCTGGGAAATGGATGTTTTCATACATGTTTTTCTAAATGACTAAACAATAAAAGGAATTTTCTCCTGCTTTTGATGGGAACCTAAATTCCAGGGTTTAAAACTCCCTGAGCCAGTGGTGGGTCGGCGGTGATATTTCCAGGTGCATCCACAAGGAGTTCCCATGTTTCCTCTGGTCAGCCTTGCTCTTCAGTGATGTGGAGACCAGGGAGAAAGTGCCCGGGAGCCTTCTGGGAAGAAGGAAAGAAAAATAAGCTTCTCTGAAACCACAGACACACTCAGGTTTAGATCTAAATTCTATCTTGTGTGGCATCAGGGAAATATTAGAAAAGGCTCAGGGAGAAAGATGAAGTCTTCAAAGTTGATTCATTTGATTTGAAACTTAACGAACCTTTAGGGACCCCCTAACCATGTGACATACGGCATCGAGGAAAACTCCTAAGCTCCAAAGATGACAGTCTGAGGGTTCAGTTGAATGTTTTCATTGAAGCAGTGGATCCTGATCACGTGACTCCAACACACACCCCCGCCCCTGCCACCCCCACTGTGGCCTCAAAGCCTGATGCCTGCTTTCCTGGGGACAGGAGGTCCTATTCCTGCACTTCGAGGGGTGTGTAGAAACCAGTGCCTGAAAAAAGACAGTGGACCCTCCCTGTCGGAGCCTGACAGCAATAGCTGAGAGCTGGAGAGCAGCGTTTGACAGTGTAGTTACTTGCTTGCTTTTCTAAACAAGGAAACATCAAAAAGCCAGAGGGAGAGTGGAGGGAACTTGGGACCCCTTCAACCTTCGTGAAGAAGGGGATGGAAGAAGGATGGTGCATCCAGGTGAAAGAAAGTGCCAAAATGAAAGGGGTCCCAGCTATTGCCTGTACAGTATAGGGCCTCCAGGGAGATTAACAGTGCAGAGTTTTGGAAAGTTACTTAAGCCTTTCTCTTCTTTGCAACTCTTCCTTGAGCTTTTTCCTGAGGCTGTCAGCTGGTGTAGTTTTCCTGGGTCATTGATTTTTTTTGCCCCGGGGATTCCAGCATCGGATCTCACTCTTAATAAGCCAGAGGCTGCATCGGGGCCTCCTCCTCCCCCTCCATGCTCGTGACTTGTGCTAATCACCTCCAAGCCTGCTAGGAAACAGGCTCCCTAAACACCCCCTTCCCTCTCCTCCCTGAAGACATTGAGATGCTGCCAGCGGCCACTGGAAGGCTATCATCACTGCATTAAAAAGACATCCCAGGAAGGCAAGAACAGTTCATGCAAAATTACTGCCTCTGATCCTTAATCCCAAACTCAAATGTGCTTGGCTTTCATCCATTTTCCTCTGGGATGGTCTTCTGTTCTTTTGACTGCATTCCCAAATTGAGGATTTAGCCTGAGAGGTCCAAACTGATCACTGATTTTTTTTTTAATAGAAATATAATGTCAGCATCATCTTTGTTCAAAGAACAAGGCAGGATGAGGGCAGAGGGGAGGGAGGGGTGCCATTTTGGTTCCAGCCATAAAACGCTAAGGACCCTCTACATTTGGTCCTGCTTTAAAGCGTGATGGTTCAGTGCATCCCTGAACTTAGTTTGCCATGTCCCTCAGGTCTTGTTCATTTTTTGGTGGTTTTACTCTTTGCCAAGAGCAGGCACAGTCTTCTCCTTTGGCTCTTCGCTTTCTCCCTCTTCTGTTTGTTTTGTGTTTTTTCTTTTTTTTTCTTTCTTTTCTTTCTTCTCAAAGAAGTTCAAAGTGATGGATGGGCTGATGGGCAGAGAGGGAAGGAAAGGATGGAAAATCCATCAAGTTCCCACTTGGATTCCTAGAAAACTCCTGACTTTTGACAAAGTCGTCATGACCATATGTTTACACGTTTGGTTTTACCCTAGGGCACATAGTGGTAAATGTGGGAAGCAGAAAGGAAAGGAGGTGAGAAACAAGGGGAGTGGAGCAGCTTTTAAGGCCTTCCTTGTACCCAAATGTCCTCAGACCTCAAAGAAAGGGCACTGCACGAGAGAAGTGGGTCTCTGGGCTGACGTCCTACCTCCCGCCCCGGGGAATCAGTAGCCCAAGCAAACAAGATGTGGGGCTTGTTATCAGATCATTTGCAGCCCAGCAAATAAGCCCCATCCTAGCTCCTTATTTCATTGGTCAGGAATTTCAGAATGTAGAAAAATGGTCATTCAGTTGAACTTGGGGGCTCGGGGGTGGGAACTTGGTCGTGATGGAGTTGTCCATTTAGCAGAGGTTGAACCTTCCTGATCTGTTCAGAGAGGCAGTGGGTCTCAACCCTGGCTGCACACTAGAACTGCTTGAGTCTAAACAAATGTATGGATGCTCTAGCAGCAGCTCCAGGCTTCTGACTTAATTGATCTGGGACATCCAGGCATTGGTCTCTTTTTCAAAGCCCCCAGGCAATTCTAGTACACAGCCAGAGTTGAGAACCACTGCTCTGGTGTCAGAGGGCAGGGCTGCCTCCTGTCTTTGTGTCAGTTCATCCAGGGGGACATGGGCATGATGGGGTCTCCCTTCACCCCCCTGCACCCCAGGGCTCACCACCAGGGAGACCAGGATGTATTTTCCCAGCTCTCAGTTTGCCACTGCACCCCCAGCACACACATATGCACACACTTATACATACGTGCACGTGTGCCTATGTACACACACACAGCTCTTCTTTTTAGTATGCCTTGGTCACATCATCCTTTTATTCAGGATTGTCTTCATTTTCAAAACTTTTATGGAGCGAAAAGCCAGCTTGTAACGAAAGGAAGAACAAAGCAAATGTCTGAAGGAGTTGTCCAGCTGTCACAGAAGAAGAGGGATGAAGAGTAAGTGTCTCAAAGGGCTAGTCTGTTTCCATGGAAAGTAACAACGTTTGAAAAGTGTTCTCCCAGCTCTTTCTGTAGCGGAGAAGAGGAGTCTGGGTAAGGGAGTGGTCCTGTTATTGATGGCTTCGGTCTCCCAGGCGCTTTATTGGAAAGGGTAGCCTAGTAGCCGTTTCAGGGATGGAACAGAAAGGAAGGGAGTAAAAATTAATTGAGCACAGGGTTATCTGATTTCATCCTCATAGCAACACTGTGAGGTGAGTAGTAGTCTCGCTTGACCCAGCCTCAGAGAGGTTAAGTGACTTGCCCAAGACGTCCTAGCTAGGAAGCAGAGCAGAGGCAGACCTTAACCCCAGCCCAGGAGTAGGGCCAGGCTGGGGGGCTTGACCCGTGTGGGTGCTGAGTGGGGGACAAAGCCAGAGAAAAAGTGCCACAATTTGCTTAACCTTTCTATATAGTCCTTGGATTAACTGTGGTGGTTTCAGTTGCCCTCTGAGTAGACTGACCTTTTCCCATTCCTTCCTTCCACATCTTCTCATCACAATTCATCCATAGTGGGTACAGGCACAAGGTGATTAGTGGATACAGGAGAAAAATGTTATTTTCTATTTGTTTCTTTTCTATCTTTAAAAAAGAAGTTATATTTTGCTTATAATTAACATAAAGTTGAGGGAGCTCCCTGACTGTCCAGTGATTAGGACTTGGTGCTTTCACTGCCGTGGCCCATGTTCAATCCCTGGTCAGGGAACTAAGATCCCATAAGCTGTGCCATGTGGCCAAAAACAAAAACGAAAAACAAAAACAAAAAAACAAACAAAAAAGGGCGTCCCTGGTGGCGCAGTGGTTGAGCGTCCGCCTGCCGATGCAGGGGACACGGGTTCGTGCCCCGGTCCTGGAAGATCCCACATGCCGCGGAGCGGCTGGGCCCGTGAGCCATGGCCGCTGAGCCTGCGCGTCCGGAGCCTGTGCTCCGCAACGGGAGAGGCCACAGCAGTGAGAGGCCCGTGTACCGCAAAAACAAACAAACAAACAAACAAACCCATACAAGTTGACAGTAGAACAGTACATAATCTCTTTTTTTAAAAATTTATTTTATTGAAGTATAGCTGATTTATAACATAATTTCTAAAAGTAATATAGTGGAGATATGTTCTCAGAATATTTTTACTGATGGGGTTCATGATTTTAAAAATTTGGAGACCACTGGTCTTCTCAGCCATCCTGTCAGCACCTTTCAAATTCTTGAAAAGGCACCACTTTGGAAATAACATACACTGAAAGAACAACTGCTCCCATGTGACCCAGCCCTGCACCTCCCATGCCCACTACCCCAGTTAACAACTGCTAGTAAAATTTAGAGGCAGGATGTGAATCCCGTAACTGTCTTGTTTCAAAAATCCATACTCTTGTCATTCAAGCTAAGTAATGGACGTGGAAGCTAGGGGCGAGGCATTCTGAACTTTTATGATACTTGGTCACTATTTTATTTTATTTTAATTTATTTTTAAAATTTATTTATTTATTTATGTATTTATTTATTTATGGCTGTGTTGGGTCTTCGTTGCTGTGCACGAGCTTTCTTTAGTTGCGATGAGTGGGGGCTACTCTTCGTTGCAGTGGGTGGGCTTCTCATTGTCGTGGCTTCTCTTCTTGCGGAGCATGGGCTCTAAGCACGCAGGCTTCAGTAGCTGTGGCACTTGGGCTCAGTAGTTGTGGCTTGTGGGTTCTAGAGCTCAGGCTCAGTAGTTGTGGTGCACAGGCTTAGTTGCTCCGTGGCATGTGGGATCTTCCCAGGCCAGGGCTCGAACCCATGTCCCTTGCATTGGCAGGCAGATTCTCAGCCACTGTGCCACCAGGGAAGCCCTCAGCCACTATTTTAATGAGGCTGATGTGTTTGTATCTTTCTGGAAGGAAATAGCTTCCCTGAATAACATCAGTCCTAGAGTCACCTAGATTTTAGCAATAGAAGGAGACTCTCAGATGGGAGGGTGGCTGATCAAGTGATTCTAATCTGTTTTCTCTGAGCTCCTCTCCTTCCCTGTGGGGTCTCTAATTCTGCTACCCCTTAGCTGGCCCCTATGTGTGCACCATCTCAGTTTAAACTCTGACCCATCGTAAGGGGTATATTCTTTACTTGGTTCCCTTAGCACAAGTAAGCGAAGTTAGTTAAAAATACTATAGTGTATATAGAACATAAAGCACTGTGTGCCACACAGTGCTTTAAGAACTTCATGTTTATTAACTCATTTAATCCTCACAACCCTACGAAGGGAATACTGCTATGATAAGTTGAAGAAATAGCATCAAGAGAGGTTAAGTAATTTTGGGGGATTTGAATGCAGGCAGCTTCTCTAATACTAAAACAAATAAATTACAAGTTGTTTAAAACAGTGCCACTTCTGTAATGTTTATCTCTTAATATACCAGATCCAAATCTTTCCCAGGGCTTACAGGTATTGTCCATTCCATGTCGTGTCTAGAGATAGCACCATCCAGCCCCAAATAACTGATTACAGGATAGGATCTATAATTCATTTCTGGAAATATGGTGGAACTGGAGTTCTGGAATTATTTCCCCAGCAAAGCACTTAGGGCTGATGAATAAAACATAACAAACATCCTTTAAATGCATGAGTGAGTGACTAAATGCAAGGAGTAGCCAGGGAACAAAAATGAAGAGGGATCAGAGAACTGAAGAAGTTTGCTGGCACCAACCCTATGGCTACACTGGGGCCTTTGATGAGCTTTACAACCAGGATTTAATAGGTACATGAGGGCAAGAGACCAGGCATTAGACCAATGTCAAGTGAGAAATTGGAATAAAGATCTCCTTATAAGGCCAGGACATGGAAGGGCTAAACACCCATAAAAAGATGCATGAAAAACAAATTAGCCTTCTTGTAAAGAAAGATGACAAGGAAACATCTCAGCTTAGGTTCAGGATTGGAGGAAAAAATAATCTCTGTTGAGACTATGTAACCACAGGTCTGCCTTTTCAAGAGTCTGGGTTTTGAATTCACATTGCCTTTACCAGGAAACCCAAGCTGAGAAACTAAAAAGGTTGTCCCAGATTAGTAGTGCCCCAGGGTGCCTGGGAAAAACACACAAATACTCCCTGCTTAGAAACATCAACACAGGCCCCACAGATTCTGATAGATAAAATTCTGCTGATTATGAACACAGTATCCAAAATTACACTATATGAATAATAGCAGCAAAAACAACAGAGTTTTTAATAAATAAAATAAGGAATATAAACCATAAAAAAAATAAAAGAGAGAATCTAAAACATGAAGAAAGAATGAAAGGCTATCAATATCAAGAAAGATCAGGCATTTTTTTTAAGAAATCAAATATATGTACTAACATGAAAAATATATTCATTGAAGTTCAAAGCTTGATGGGTAGATTAGATGCAGCTGAAGAGAGAAATAGTGAACTGGAAAATAAAGCTGGGAAAATTATCCAGAATGCTGCAAAAGAGGTAAAGACATGGAAAAAAGTTTATAAGACATGGAAAATGGAATGAAGGTTCCACATGCAGCTGATCAGTATTCCAGAAAGGGAGAATAGAGAAAATGAGGGAGAGGCAACACTCAAAGTGATAATACCTTAGCGTCAATTTTCAAGAGTTGATGAATGATTCAGATTCAAGCATCCCAAGCAAGATAAATTTTAAAAAAATTATGCCTACCAGGCTTCCCTGGTGGTGCAGTGGTTGAGAGTCCGCCTGCCGATGCAGGGGACATGGGTTTGTGCCCCGTTCTGGAAAGATCCCACATGCCGCGGAGTGGCTAGGCCTGTGAGCCATGGCCGCTGAGCCTGTGCGTCCGGAGCCTGTGCTCCGCAATGGGAGAGGCCATGACAGTGATACCACAAAAAAAAGAAAAAAATTTATGCCTACCATATTAAAAGTACAAAATACTAAAACAAAGTGACAGTTTTAAAACGATCAGAGAGAAAAAAAATTTCATCTATAAAGGCTTTCCCATAACAGTGAGAGCCAGAAGCCAGTCAAATATTTTCCGGGTTCTGGGGAAAAAAACTGTCAGTGCAGAGCTATATACCCAGCTAAACTATCTTCAAGAGTGAGTGTGAAATAAGGGCATGTTTACCACTAATAAATCCTTACTGAAAGAACTACTAAAGAATATACTTCCTGAAGAAGGACACTGAGTCTAGAAGGAAGGCTTGAGATATAAAGAAAAGAAATGATGAGCAAAGGAATGGTATAACTTCTAATGCACTTTACCTATATTTTTTGCTGTCTGCCTTCTTAGAGAGTGTCATTTCCTTGCCTTGAGAGAGATGTTCTCTAAGATATCTTGCCCTTTTGGCAGCTAAAATCAAGAGATAGCTTTTTGACCCAGTTGAATTCCTCCACTGACTTATGACTTTCATCCTGAGGGTACCCAATACTCCTTCCCAGGTGGGCATCAGTTCCCTTGTGAGTACACAGTGGAAGGTCTGTATGAAAGAAAAAGAAATGTTCTCAGGTCTCTCAGGTATCAGAGATGCTGTGCTAGGTATCATATAGGCCTACTCTAAAGAGTCAGTTCTGTCCTGAGAAAGCTTCTTTCTCAGTGGTTTCATAGTCACACAGCTAACAAAGCAGTTTGAGGGATGAAGAATAGATTTGGCAGGTCACATTCTCAAAATGGTATCCAAAGCACAGAGCTTGGAATTGAGGGTTTAGTAGTGTATCCATAGACCTACCAGATTGACACTGCCCATGTATAGGTTTTACATTTTCACACCTGCATTTCAGGACACCTGTATCACTTGCTCACTCAGGCTCCTGAAGATGAATTTCTCCTGCATTAACAAGTTAAGGAATGAAGGGATGCTTGGGGTTAGTTTTGACCTGAGAGTCAAGTTTTCTATACACAGAGAAGCAGGCAACATTAAAATTCAAAACTCAGGCCACTGACTCTGAAATGTATGTTTGCAAACTGTCTGATTTCATGTCTGCCTCAGATGTCCCATGAATACAAATCACCTCATTTGGGGTTGGAGGAGCAGGGAGGAAGAAACCTAAGAATGATCTCCAAAACAAATCTTTAATTCGGATGAGGATAATAGAATGTAATCCCATTTCAAGTCTGTCAGCATTCCTTTGATGATTACAAATGAGTCCCTTTTCCCCTGCAATGTGGGGGAATAATCTGGATAAAATAACCCTTTTTGTCTGTGAGGACCTGAGCGATGCATACTCATGACAGCTTTCAGAGTAGTGTTTCAGAGTCTGAGAAGGGTGCTCTGCTACCAAGTCCTTCCCTTTTTACTCTTGACTTAGAAGATTTTTCCCTCTTTTCATGTTTGGCGGCTTCCGAAGGTCTCAGGCTTAGAAATCATAAATCAATCGTAGTACTGTACTCTGGAACGAGAGAGACCTGGGTCACGGAGCCCTTTCTCCTCTCTGTTTGTTCAGCGGGAGACAGGTGGAGATGAGAACGCACGATCTTATCTGGAAGGCCAATTTGTACAGCTTTTGAGGGCTACGCTTTAAGGAGTGCATGCAATTATAGTCTCCTTTCTATTAAAAAAATGTACACTGACTCAAGTTCAGGCTCACACACCTCTTTTCTGTCCATTTGATGGTGAAATTAAGGGACAGTCGTTTTTAAACACCTTCTTCTATTTTGTGAGGCCTAAACACACCTTCCAAAGCTAACAATGCCAAATGCTTTGTGGACAAGTCAGACCGGATATAAAGACTCAGGTGCCATCTGCAGCCTCAGGATGAAAAGGGGCCTCAAAGGCCCCGGTGCTGCAGGACCTGCTGTGTGGAGTCTGTCCTGCAGGCTGTGGAGAATTCTACAGAACGGAGCCTGTGGTCTTCTCTGTTTCGCCTCTTTAAACCTCAGTTTAAGTGTGAAGGTCCCTTTCTTCTGATTTACTTTTTTTTTTTTTTTTTTAAGCAAAGGGCTCCAAGATTTTTGTCCGCAGGATTATGTGTAAATAGGGTTATGGATCCCTAAAGCCATAAACCAGTGCTTCGAGGAAAAAGGTCTCCTCTTGTCTCAGACTTCTGCATTTCTTTCTGGCTCTTCAAGGCAGGTTATTTGGTTTGTCCGTCTTCACCAAAAATGCCATGTGGTCCTTATAGTAGATGGCTATCTTCACTCAAGGAAAATTTAGCTTGTCCTAATGTTTAACCTAAACCAGTGATTCTCAGTGCTTCGTGAAATAAGACAGAGAAAGACAAATGCTATATGATATTTACTTATACATGGAATCTAAAAAATAATGCAAATGAACGTATATACAAAACAGAAACAGACTCACAGACTTAGAAAACAAGCTAATGGTTACCAAAGAGCAGAGGGAAGTGGGGGAGGGATAAGTTAGGGGCATATGGGATTAATAGATGCAAACTACTGTGTATAAAATAGATAAGCAACCAGCAGTTACTGTATAGCACTGGGAATTATACCCATTATCTTGTACTAAGTTGTAATGGATTATAGTCGGCAAAAATACTGAATGACTGTACTGTGCACCTGAAGCTAACACAATACTGTACATCAGCTATATCTCAATAAAAAAATGAAGAAATAAACCAATGATTCTCAACCCAGGGAGACCTTGTCCCCCCAGGAATATTTGGCAATGTCTGGAGGCAATTTGATTCTTCACAACTAGGGGTGCTATTGGCACCTAGTGAGTAGAAGCCAGGGGTGCGGCTAAACACCCTACAAGGCACAGGATGGCCACTACAGCAGGGAGTGATCAGGTCCTCGGTCCTCATGCCGAGGTTGAGGGATGCTGGGCCAGACAAGACCACATGCCATGGCTTTATGGTCTACAAGTGTGGAACCTCAAAAAGGTGGGAAAATTTCTTAAAAACCAAGGTTGAGTCTGGAAAACCTAGGGATGGCTCCACGATGCTCTTTTCAAGGCCAGCTTGCCTTCTGCAGCCACCCAAAACTCTTCAGTTCCTCAAAGCCAAGGACATGGCAATCCAGGCACTGCTCTCATCCAGGAGATTTTTCTTCAGGCTCCCCTCTCCCCCAGCTTCCTCTATGGAACTTGCCTATGTCTTTGGCCCTTTTGTCCTCCTCATTTCAGTCTCAAGTACTAGCCATCATTAATGTCAATCTAAAATAGCCCTCTGGATGCAGAGGTGTTTAGACTTGAAGTTGCTTGCTAGCTCGCAGTGCGAGCATGTGTTTGTAACACCTCTCAATTATTTCACAACCTCACTGAAACAATCCTAGGCGCGGGGCAGGATGGGGGGGGGGCGCAATTTGATTTGAATTTTTAAAAGGAAGAGAGCAAGTCTTGAAAACCATGCTCAGATCTGCTTTTCCCTGGCTCCTCTCACTGCCTCCCCCTACTTTCCTCCTCCTCTGTTCCTGCTTCCCTTCTTCCTGCACCCTGTCTAACCGCCCCCCCAACCTTTGCATCCACAGACCGACAGCCCATATACCCGCTGCCATTTCTGTGCAACGTCGTGTCCCCATCTTTGCCGCCTGTTATATACTCTCTAAAGAGACCTGTTCAAAGATGGTTCTAAGAGTGTTAATTACATGGATGAATCATCTATTGCTATTTCAGTGCAACCCTGCCCACCCCCCGCCCCTCTGTGCTGAATGTTATCACCTTATCAGGCCACATTTGAAGCTTCTGTGGTCATGGGACTGGGCATCATTGTAGGGCCCACACTGAGGAGAAGGAGAATCAAACAGATTCCTCTGAAATGATAGCTACAACCCCTGCCCAGAGGCCACCAGACCGGAGGACAGCCAACCACTGTCAGAGCTTGCCTTTCTCTGTCACCCTTTTTTCAAACAGGTTGCAACACTAATTAAAATATTTCTTTCTTTCTGCCAAACACAGAGAAAATATAGTATTGTTTTCAAAAGAGCAGGCAGGGACACCAGCAGGAATGGGTGTGCAATATTTGTAAAGTTCCGTGACTCAGTAACTCTGAATCTCCAAGCATTTTAAGAGCTTTGTCCAAAAAAAGGTCTATTGTGTGGCTCTTGGCACTGAAGAAAATAGCAGGCCTGTCAGAACTCTTGTTTCAGATTTAATTTTAAAGTGGGTGATGTAAGAATGCCGTCCAACGGGAGGGCTTCGCTGCTTTTTCTCATTTCCGCCCATTTTGGTGTGAGAGAACTTGAGTGTTCAGAATCCGTTTATATTAAGAAATTGAAGCATCTTCCCTTGACACCATGTTAATACAAAGACACCACATTCCTAAGCAAAGTACAGTATGTCTTTAAAATGAATATGACTTCCTGCAATAAAAGTAAAAACATATTTGACTATGTATGTATATTTGATTATTTGACTATGTCTCTCTGTGTGTATATATATTTATGTACATATACAGAGCATCTTCTTGCCAGATCTCTTTTTTCAATACACTTTTTAAAAATTATAACTTTTTTCTTTTTTAATTGAAGTATAGTTGATTTACACTGTTTCAGGTGTACAGCAAAATGATTCAGTTATGTATATATATGTATATATGTGTGTGTCAATATATATTCTTTTTCAGATTCTTTTCCGTTATAGGTTATTACGAGATATTGAATAGAGTTCCCTGTGCTATACAGTAGGTCCTTGTTGTTTATCTATTTTATGTATAGTAGTGTGTATATCTTAATCCCATACTCCAAATTTATCCCTCCCCCCCTTTCCCCTTTGGTAACCATAAGTTTGTTTTCTGTGTCTGTGAGTCTCTTGTGTATCTTTTAATCCCAAACTCCAAATTTATCCCTCCCCCCCTTTCCCCTTTGGTAACCATAAGTTTGTTTTCTGTGTCTGTGAGTCTCTGTTTTAACAATACACTTTTGGAAATGTAGGCCTAGAGACATTATTGATTTTCCCAAATGCTCTATGCATTTGGTATTTACTTCCGGACACAGATGTTATAAAAATAAGCAGAAAAAAAACATTTTATGAAGATGCCCTTTCCTAGTTGTTTTCTTCCCAGGATATTAAACAGTGAACAGTGATTTTTTTCATCACATAGACATGTTAATATAGAGTACACATTTATCCTCTATGTCTCTGTGTTAATAAAGATTATATACTGTGTTTTTAAACAAAGAACCAAGGGATTCTATTCAACCATTGGATTCAGCTGAACCATGAGTAGGTTGTAAGCTTCTAGGCTGGGAAAATTTCTCACAAAGTTACCAAGCATCAGTCCATGTTATGGGAGTGACTTTCCCTGCTTCCAGCACCACCAGTCCTCAGCAAAACAGACTCTATTTTCTTCTTCCTGGTTTCTAGAAAACTCCCTTAAAGACCGGGACAGTCACTGAGTTTAAGGTTGTTTTTTGTTTTTTTGTTTTTTTATAATGGGAAATTTAACGTGTAGACCCCACACGCAACATGGATCGCCCCAGGCTGGGTCCAAGATAAAATCAGACCATGGACAAGGAGAGCATTCCCGGGAAACTGAACACAGATAAGCCCACCATGACTCTCCACCGCCCCAGGTTGTTACTGTGAGGAAGGTCTGGCCAAAGGGAATGTCTTAGTTATTTGCTCCTGGGTGTGTAGCTAAACACGTGTGTGCGCGCGTGCGTGCACACACACACACACACACAGACACACACACACACAAGTGAGGGGCATTTCATCCTCAGAATGCAGTCAGACAGTGACATGTGAACCAAACTCAAACTACAGTCTTCCATGGAACCTTCTGGAACCTTCTGGAATGTGACTTGCTACTGCCTCAGGGTCTTTCATGAGAGTCTGCACCATTCATCTTCATTACCCACTTATGTATTCTCTTTCTTTGGCAAGGTAAATTATGAGGTGGAGTATACGCAGTCTGATATACTGAGAGTCTTACGTTAAGAATGTCAAATGTTTGTGATTCAGTCTCACAGACTGGGTTAAAATTGCAGGGCTAAGTACTAGTTTTAAATTTACATCATCATCATTATTATTATTCCAGCAAGCTGTGAGGTATGGACTTTACCTGACCATACCTGCACTTGCGCTGGCTGTGAGGAAGAGTGAATTTGCTGGAATCACCGAAGCCTGAGAACCAGGGGAAAGGGTTAAGCATTTCTCACTGCAGGGCATTCGGGGCCCAGGGCTGCTGCCATTGCATACTAAATCCTTCCCTGATTGGATTTTAATACAATTATCACCAAGGAATTAAGTCACGAAAGGATAATATGCAGACTTTAGAAACAGAACTGTCCAATAGAAATATGATGTAATCCATGTAGGTAATATTAAATATTCCAGTAGCCACATTAGAAAAAGTAAAAGAGGTGAAATGAATTTCCATAGGAAATTTTATTTAACCCAATGTACCCGAAGTATCATTTCCACCCTAATAAGTATTTTTAAAATTATTAATGAGATAGTTTATGTTCTTTTTTGCTTATGAAATGCTGTATGTATTTTACACTTACAGCACATCTCAGTTCAGACTGGCTGCATCTCAAGTCCTCAGTAGCCACGGGTGGCCCGGGACCGCCATACCGAGCAGCGCACTGGTAGAAGGTTGAGCAGGGCATGGAAGTCTGTAGATGTCTAGAGCTGGGCAGAGTTGAGGTCGGGGATCAGCGCGGAGCCTCAGGCCTCAGCTCTTGGTGAGGGCATCTTCTTCTCACAGAGCCCCCGTCAGGCTGCCTCGTGAAGGGGCCAGTGCCAGCTGCCCCAGTTCCTCCCTGGGAGCTTGGCCTCCCCAGCTTGCCTCCTTGCCGCGTGGAGGAGGATTGGTGTCCTCATGCTTGCTCCAAGCCCTCTCCCGAGAACCCTCCTAGATTTCCGTCCTTGGACAGGGAGAGGGCTGCCGGGAGTCACCAAACTCTAACAGAACCTTCCAGCTATACCAGAAATTGATCAGCCCTACTCGCCTTAATCCCTTTCTGCCACGTGGACATCACAGGGATTTCAGGCTGTCATCCTGTGCAAACCCACCACGGGGCATCGGGGCTCAGGGGTGCAAGAGTTTTTGAACTGTGCATCCTCCCCCTGGAAAGCTTATTTCTCCCAGAGGCTGCTCTTGGTTAACCTTAGCCCACAGCGGAGAGAACACAGGCTGGGTACCAGTAAGGGATCTGCCAGGATGTCTCCCAGCTTATGAGAGGCAGGACCAAGATTGGACTTAGGACTCCGCTCCTGTCTGGAGTCACTGTGCTGTCCGCAGGATCAGCTCTCAAAAGGAGCAAACGAGGGAATTCCCTGGCGGTCCAGTGGTTAGGACTCAGTACTCTCATTGACGGGGACCAGGTTCGACACAAAAAGATGATAATAATAGAAAGGAGCAGACGTGAGGGGTTCAGAAAGACCCCAGCCCAGAACTCTCCCCTTCCCTGATAATACCACGGGCTGAACTGGCTGTTTATTATTCCTCTGGGCTCATGCTAGAATTCACCTTGGGGGTGCTTTCAAATATACTGATGTCTGGAGCTCCTCCCCAGGCTAATTGAATTGGAATCTCTGGGCTGGGGCCTGGGCATTGATATTTTTAAATCTCCCGAGGTGGTTCTGACATTCAGTCAAGGTTGGCACTCGCTGGAAAGCATTGCACACTTTTAAATCTGTCCATATATTTATTCAATGTTAAATATTTATTATTATTTTTCCAGACACAGAAAATTCGTAATACTAGTCCAAAGGCTTCCTTTATACTCTTCACCCAGATTCCTTAAACGTTTCCATTTTATCACATTCGCCTTATTCTTTTCTAAGTTGCAGGTAAGATGTCCTTTACTCCCAAGTACTCCCATGTGTTCCTTAAGAACAAGGACAGTCTCTTACATAACCAAGAGCAATGATCAAAATCAGGAAATGAACCTGCCACAATACTGTTTTCTAATCTACAGACCTCATTCAGATTTCACCAGTTGTCCCAATAATGTGCTTTAGAGCAAAAGAAAACCTCAGCTCATGCATTATTTTCAGTTGTCATGTCTCTTTAGGCTCCTTGCAACCTAGAATGGCTCCCAGTATGTATCTTTCACGACGTTGGCATTTTTGAAGATTATGAGATAGTCATTTTATAGCCTGTCCCTTAGTTTGGATTTGTCTGATGTTTTATTGTTATGCATTTGGGCGGGACGTTACAGCAATGAAGCTGTGTTCTTTTCTGTACATTGCATGGGGAGTAATGGGATGTCGGTCACCTCGTTACTCTGAAGTGACTTTGATGTTTGGTGAAGGTGTCTTTTGGATGACAGATGCCATCATCAGCCATCCTCACACAAATTGAGTCACTGTAGGTAGCAATATATCTAGCAAAGCTGTTAGGGTCTTGAACTCAAGAAAAGCAAGTCTTAAAGCAGAAGAGGGGAAAGAATAAAAAGGTTCTGGAGCTTTGGCAAGGGGAACTGGTCCAGGAAAGGCACTGGCGGTGTTGCTCCTGGCGTTGGGATGAAGTGACAGGACAGCATTTGTTCTGGAAGGGGCTTCGGATTAGGGAGAGGGGGAAGAAGAGAGACTGCTTACCTGTGGCTTTAGTGAGGACTGAAATGTTCCTTTTTTTTTTTTTTTTTTTTTTTTTTTTTTTTTTTTTTTTTTTTT
>NC_041221.1:3559824-3586758 GCF_002837175.3 Physeter macrocephalus
CGGTACGCGGGCCTCTCACTGTTGTGGCCTCTCCCGTTGCGGAGCACAGGCTCCGGACGCACAGGCTCAGCGGCCATGGCTCACGGGCCCAGCCGCTCTGCGGCATGTGGGATCTTCCCGGACCGGGGCACGAACCCGTGTCCCCTGCATCGGCAGGCGGACTCCCAACCACTGCGCCACCAGGGATGCCCTGAAATGTTCCTTTTTAATCCTCCATCTAAATCAGAGCAACTCACTCTTTCTAAGCTTTGGTGCACCTCGCAGCTCCATCTGTCTTTTCCTTTGGGATCGATAGCTTCCAGTTTAGCCCCAGATATAATTCCTGTTAAGATCATGACCAGCTTGACACTTCCGGTAACTCAACCTGTTTATTAGCTGTTGCATATCTTCGGATCAGATGTGGTTTTTACCACTTCAAAGAGCACTAGAACTTCAACTGATGGAATGTATCCATTTTGTTTCTGGCTCAAAAGACCTTCTTATTCCACAGATGAAGCCTATTACTTGTTTTAATAAATTATCAAAACTTGGTTTTCCTTGTGTGTCCGTATAGGGAACAGTGTATTGACTGAGGTGGAGCAGGAGATAGTGTTTATTTCTGTCCATCTGGTATACCAGGCCTCCCGAGGGCCCCTGAGTAGCAAGCAGTTTCCCTCCTGCACTGCTGTCGGTATTTCTGCTCATGGTTGTCTTTGGCTCATTATCAGAATGTTTCATTCCCTTTTCTTTGTTCCCTCTCCTTACTTCATATATTTACCTTCACCTGGGCTGTTGGAGAAACGTCACATTGTCATGGAGATACTGGCCACAACAAATTTAAGTTCCCCAGACTCACGCTGCCCCTTGGTCACTTCCTCATACCGCTGAACCAAACAACAACTAATGGAGATAATAATAATAAAGAGGAATGTCTATGTACAGCTGACTCTGGATGTTCTCCCCCAAAAAAGATATTGGAGTCTTAACCTGCTACCTGTGACCTTATGTCTATATAGAAGTAATCAAGTTAGGATGAGGTTATTACAGTGGCCCATAATCCAATATGACTGGTGTCCTTAAAAAAGGGGGAGATTTGGACACAGGAGACCCACAGGGAGAAGGTCATGTGAAGAGTACAGTTCTGCTGCCACAAGTCAAGGAACTACCATAGCTAGGGGAGATGCCTGGAACACAGCCTTCCCTAGAGCCTTCGGAGGGAGTGTGGCCCTGTCGACACCTTGATTTTGGATCTCCGGCCTCCAGAACTGTGAGGCAATACACTTCTGTTCTTCTAAGCCACCGAACTGGTGGTACCTTGTTACAGAAGCCACAGGAAATTAATACAGCAGAGTTCTGAGCACTATGCATATAATAGCTCAGTTAATCTTGACAACGGTCCCCTGAGATAAGAGTTATTATCGTTCCCTTCATTTTACAGATGCCTGTCTGAGGCTCAGAGAGGTGGGGCGGTTTGCTCAAGGTCCCTTGAGCTGATAAAACCCTGCTTTACTCAACCCCGTAATATCCACCTCTGGCTGTCATCTTACTTCTCACCTCTCCTGCACAGCCACCCTGTGCCTCTTCCTCCCTCCCGTCCGTCCTCCTTCCCTCTCGGTCTCCTCTAAGGGGCCTTCTCTGTTGTTCTACCTCTTGAAGGTCTGCATTCCCCGGCGTCCCTTCCCTCGGCTCTTCTCACACTAGCCGTTCCCTCAGGTTTCACTTGTGTGCTGATCGCTTCCTGGTTTCCCTCCTCCCAGGTCCCTCTCTGGAGCTTCTGACTCTGGACACTCCGCTGGGACGCCCCACAGGGGCTCAGAACAGAGTCACAAGCCCTGCTTTTGATGCTGGATTTCCCAAGAGGGCAGCATCACCAGTTCAAAACCTGGGAGGCATCCCTAAGTCTCCCTTGTGCCTGTGTCCCTCATCCCCATCCCCCATTCCCACCGATTCTAGGGCTAAATCACTGTCATTTCCATCTGGACCCAGCTGCATAACCAGGAGGACCCAAATGCCAAATGAAAATAGGGACCCCCCCCTTGTTCAAAACTCAGGGGGAAAGAGCTGTTAAAGGCACTAAAATACAAAGTTTTCTTGTCACACTGGTTTTTATTTGCTCTTCAATGTTGTTCTAAGTGAAAAAAAATGGACACTTTAAATTATTAGCCTGGATTTTATTGATCATCTTCATATTAGGCTATGCTAGATTTAAATACAAATGCAAGAGCGTTGAGCGGGTATATGGAATTACAGAAATGACACGTTCTTATTTCGTGTATATACTGCCCATTCTGTTACTGCTCTCTACCTTGTCTCTTACTGATGTGTAAGGAATGACTGAAAGGAAAAGAAGCTGTGGAACGTTCCTCCGTCTTTCCCTTTCCTTCTATGTCATCATCTGCAGCATACGTATCTGGCTAATGTAAACACAAGTAAAGAAAGATCCAGTGGGTTTCCTGGCTGTCCCTATTGCTTACCATGCCCTTGCCATCCTTCCTCATTCAAAGCAGATTCCTATTCTAACAGAGAGTGTGGCCTCTCAGTGCTGTCAGCATCTCTGCTTACCCAGTTGGAGATGTAACACGCTTTCCTGGTGCTCACTTTGTTTTGCTGGTCGGATCGCACTTCTGCCAGAATTCTCTGCTCGGGGCGTGTCAGACACTGCATGGCAACGTGGTGGGAAACCACAGTGGGAACCTAGGTTATGGGGGTCTCCTCTGCCCAAGCACATGCTCCGTTGGCCTATGGGGCTTCGTTTACAAAACACAAGTTCAGAGATTAAATTATTAAAGAGTTTCAAGGTGGTCACAGCAGAGCATTAAACCAAGAGCCGGGCTCTTCTGAGCGTGGGGCTGGCTCTGTGCACCAGCGCGGGGCGTAGACCCACGAGGTCGACTCTTGATCTCCATCCCACCCTCCCCGTCCCCCTGCCACTGTCTTAGCTCAAGCCTTCATCCTAGCCCCCCAGAGGACTGCAGCCACCCTAATTTCTTCATAGGTCTCTGCAGTCCATCTGACACAGGCCCCTGGATTCGGGATTTCTCAGAATTGCCAATCTGACCAGCATCACTTGCCTGCCTTCGAGCCTGCAGTGGCTCCCATCTGACTTCCGGTTAAATGCAAACTCCGTAGGAGACCTTGCTAACTTCGTCAGCCTTCCCTCCTGACTTCATACCCTGTACACTGGCCACGCCGAATGTCTAGCTCCCTTTGAGCCTTTGCACATCTGCCCCTGCTGCCTGACGCTCATTTTCACCTGGTTACCTCCTGCTCTTTCTTCAGGCATCACCTCCCACCTGGAAGCCCTCCTCACCTCCTTCTCGGGTGGGTCAGATGTCTCTTGTTATTGCCTCCTGCCCACCAGACACCCCCTGTGCTCCTCTACCACAGCATTTAAAATCACTCAGCATGATACTGTAGTGTAGAGAGTAGAGTAGAGTAGATACTGTAGTGTAGAGAGAGAAGTGGTGAGCAGTTCCTCCTTTATTCGGCCTCCTGGACTCAGGCAGGGGTAATGAGGGGCCCTTGAACCTGGAGTAGAGACCCAGGCCCAGAGTCAGAGCAGGGACCCACCCCGGTCCCCATCACCAGTGGGGCGTGAGATCTTCTGTGCCGCCGAAAGTGGAATACTTCCCTGACATCACAGCGGGCTGTCGTGAGTATCATCATGAACTAGGAGATGACCAGGCTTTTATTAAAGGTTGAGCATTTTATAAAAAGGAAGAATGAATACTTATATATATATATTGGAGCAAAGACCAAGTTCTGCCACATGGAGACTTGTCCTGAAGGCAATCCCAGTTCTGCATGTTTGAATTACCTATAAAGGCTAGCGCTTTTGTGGCTATGTAAATCCCACTCTCTCCTTAATATAGAGATACACTGGGTTCTCATTATTCGAGGTGGTATGTTCTATAGAGTCCTGCTGTATAGCAGTGAATTAGCAAATCTTGAGACATTGTTCCTATGAGAATGCACAACCTAATTTTATACATGTTTCTGCTTAATGACACCTTATTTTATAAAAATTTTTATTGGAGTATAGTTGACCTACAATGTTGCATTCGTTTCAGGTGTACAGCAAAGTGAATCAGTTATACATATACATATATCCACTCTTTTTAGCTTCTTTTCCCATGTAGCCCATTACAGAGATTGAGAAGAGTTCCCTGTGCTATACAGTAGGTCCTTATTAGATATCTACTTTATATATATTAGTGTGTCTATGTCGATCCCAATCTCCCAATTTATCCCTCCCTTCCCTTACTCCGTGGTAACCATAAGTTTGTTTTCTACATCTGTGACTCTGTTTTGTAGATAAGTTCATTTGTACCCTTTTTTTAGACTACACATATAAGCCTATCATAGGATATTTGACTTTCTCTGACTTCATTCTGTATGACAATTTCTAGGTCCATCCATGTTACTGCAAATGGCATTATTTTGTTCTTTTTCATGGCTGAGTAATATTCCATTGTATGTATGTACCACATCTTCTTTATCCATTCCTCTATTGATGGGCCTTTAGGTTGCTTCCATGAAAGACACCTTATTTAATACCCATTGCTGATTCATTAATGTTGAACTCACGGCCAACAGCACTGTGATTCGTGCCTGGACACAGCCCCTCTAACACACGTATTTTCTCCGTAAGGCCCATCCCAGCTTCTTGCGCTTGAGAACATGAGACAGTGCTGCACCACCGTGCTTGGGGCTATTCGACACAGCAAAATCACCATCACAAAGCACAAAAATGTGAAAAACCTGGCACTAGGTAGACTATGAAAAGGACGCATGTTTATCGTATGAGAGCTGAAACCAGAAGGCAGAGCGTCACCTGGTTCAACTTCGGCTGGGACCACGCACACTGGCTGACTCAAATTTTCCCAAGAATGGCTAGGAAAGCGCTGGGAGGATTGATTTTGGGGGTATCAAATAAATATTAGTAGGCGAGTTTGCAAAAAAAACATTGCAAATTATCATGAGGGTCAGCTGTATACACCAATGAACCAGGGTTGGATTTTCCTTTACTTAGCCGTCCAGAAGATGGCCAGAAGCCAATCGGTAGAATAAGACTCCAGCATGGTGGTGAATAAAGCAGACATAACGGGATGTAATCGCTCAACTGTCACCCAAACAGTTGTGTATAAAAGAAGGCAACAGACCCAGAATAGCAAGTGTAAGCTGAGGGCCGTCAGAAGTAACAGGTGTCAGCCAGGGAAGGATACAGAAGAGTAAATAAAGAGCTCATACGAGAATGAAGAAAGCGTGGGTCCCTGGGGCCACTGAGTGAAGCTGAGTCCACTGGAGAAGGTTTACACCAGGGGCCAGCGTGCCAGGGACTCAATTAAGGATGGATATAATGATTAAGGCCAGGCCGGCCTGATTACCGTGCGGGCGCCCGTATTTCTTTACATTTGCCAGCCTCCCCTGTTTCTGCAAAATACAAAAGAAGAAATGCTGCTACTTCCCCTAATTCTAAGGTGAAACCAAAGAAGGGGGCAGCGAAATGACCTGCCCAAAATCCTGTTAAACCCACGAGGAGGCTGTAACAGATACAGTAGGTCACCCGGCCTGTTCAGCACAGCCTCTTGGATACGAAATTTACATGTGTTGCAAGTTTTAGAAACTTCCCTGCTCTGGTTTTGTTAACTGCCTAGGGAACAAAGCGTGTTTAGTCAGAAGTACAGCAAGTCTGCCCTGCCCCTAAATCCAATCATTTTAACCTTCCAAATAGCTTTCTGAGGTTTACAGTGCTGCTCACCAGTCATCATCTTTAAGGGAAAAGTTTTATTATTATGAGTAGTGAAATCACTATATAATTTTCCAGTTAACTGAATAAAGCTCAAAATGCATGCCCTGAAGTCTTTCTACCTTGAGCACATCAAGCCACCTTGATCATCCTACACATCCTGAGCGTGGGTTGTCGGGGAAATTTACAGTCTGGAGTTGAAAGGCTGTTTCAGGGGCTCCTTGGAGAGGCAGCACCTCTCTGTCCCGGCATCCATGTGTTGGGCTGTGTTGGGCCCTCTGGTTTGTCGGCTTCCCTAAGTGTTTCTGAGAGCCTTTTGTTGTACGTGGGGATAGAGCCACTAATTTGGCCAATTCCAAGCAGGAAAGATCAAGTGTAGATTTCACATCTGAGTTTTAAGTGCGGATTAAAAGTTGCATTAAGTTATCAAATGCACCTCCATCCTGCCTTAATCACCAAGTGGCTCTGTAGGTTGGGGGTAACTCTGCATCCCAAAGAAAAGAAAAAGTATTCCGTGTAAAGGCTTCGGGCAAATGGGGATTGATCCAGTTACTTTTAAACAGCTCTAATCCAGATGGTGTTGGCTGAATAACTTTCGGGGGTGGGTACCTGATTACCGAATAAGGTGTTCATTTTTATAGGTTGTGAAATCTTTGGTTGAAAAGGCACAAAGGAGCTCCTACCACACTGTTCAAACGTAAAATAGTGAGCGTAATCATACGGCTGTAATTCAAGTCCAACACAGCTCATTTAGAATAATTTGTAATCAATTGATTCATATCTTTCTCTCTCTCTTTCTCTCTGTATATGTTTATATACATATGCTCATATATATAATACATGTATGTATGTACATATGTATACATTATATTATTGTGTTGTAAATGGTGGAGAGAGTCCTCCTTTTGGGCTCTTTAAGGATCACACCAACACAGCATGTTGGAAATTACACTCAGAGAGGCACGTGAAATTAAAGGATTGATTATACTCACAGGTGCTATAGGAGGGAGGCGTGGCACACCACGCAGGGTGCCATATGGGAGAAGCACCCAGGGAGCAGCTCAGCCAAGCAGGTGGGGAGCCGAGAAAGAGAGAGGAACCATGGGCAAGTACCTTTACTGGGGGTCAGGGTGGAGTACGTAGCAGAAGTCATGAGGGGTTTTATTGGTGTGTTTGAGATGTCACTGGGTCATAGTCAGGGGAGCACGTGGCAGGGACCAGCCTTATCACACCAGTGCAACTGATTGCTTGGGCGGGGTGCTCACAGTCTGTTTGTGGGGATGTTGAGGCATTAGGAATATAGGTTTAAGAAACTGACAGTACAGGGGGCTTCCCTGGTGGCGCAGTGGTTAGGAATCTGCCTGCCAATGTAGGGGACATGGGTTCAAGCCCTGGTCCAGGAAGAACCCACGTGCCATGGAGCAACTAAGCTGGTGCGCCACAACTACTGAGCCTGCGCTCTAGAGCCCGCGAGCGGCAACTACTGAGCCCGTGCGCCACAGATACTGAAGCCCTCACACCCAGAGCCTGTGCTCCGCAGCAAGAGAAGCCACCGCAATGAGAAGCCCACGCGCCGCAACGAAGAGTAGCCTCTGCTTGCTGCAACTAGAAGGCTTCCCTGGTGGCGCAGTGGTTGAGAGTCTGCCTGCCGATGCAGGGGACACGGGTTCGTGCCCCGGTCCGGGAAGATCCCACATGCCGCGGAGCAGCTGGGCCCGTGAGCCATGGCCGCTGAGCCTGCGCGTCCGGAGCCTGTGCTCCGTAACGGGAGAGGCCCCCACTTGCTGCAACTAGAGAAAGCCCACGCACAGCAATGAAGACCCAACACAGCCAAAAATAAAAAAATAAATAAATAAATTTATAAAAAGAAAAAATTGACAGTACAATTACCTAGCAAGATCTATAAGTACGGGGTGATGTTGGTGCTATGAGGGTTCATCAGAATCTACTACTCACCCGTTCACTTCTAGTCTGCTCTTGCTCCGCCAGTCTTACTCATTTAAAAACTATTCATTGCCTTCCTACTATATGTCAGACTCTTTCTAGGTTCTGGGGATAGAGCAATAAATAAAACAACATCCCTGCTTATACTCAGAAGAGGAGAAACTGACAGTGTCTCCATGTAGTGAAATACAGCAGAATCGGGGGTAGTGGGGCAGGAAGTGCATGTTTTTCAGAGCAGCTAGGGAGAAAGCCTGTCTGATAAGGTTACATTTGAACAAAGGTCAGGATCAAGGGAAGGAGGGAGAAAGTAGACACTCGAAGGAAGAAGCTTTCTGGTGAACAGAACAGCCAAAGCAAAGGTCCTGAGGTGGGAGTATGTGTGGCTTTTTTTGTTTGAATTTATTTATTTATTTATTTTTGGCTGCATTGGGTCTTCATCATTGGGTCTTTGTTGCTGTGCGCGGGCTTTCTCTAGTTGCAGCTAGCGGGGGCTACTCTTCGTTGCTGTCCGCAGCCTTCTCATTGTGGTGGCTTCTCTTGTTGCGGAGCATGGGTCTAAGCATGCGGGGTTCAGTAGTTGTGGCACACAGGCTCAGTAGTTGTGGCTCGCGGGCTCTAGAGCGCAGGTGCAGTAGTTGTGGCACACGGGCTTAGTTGCTCCGCGGCATGTGGGATCTTCCCGGACCAGGGCTCGAACCCGTTTCCCCTGCATTGGCAGGCGGATTCTTAACCACTGCGCCACCAGGGAAGTCCCTGTGTGGCATTTTTGAGAAACAAGATCACTGTGGCTGGAGCTGAGGAGGAGAGTTATAAGGATGAGGTCAGGTAGGTAGTAGAAGGGGGCTTGATCTCATAAAGACTTCAGATTTTTTTGTTTGAATGAGTCGAAAGCCAAATAATGGATTGACATGTGTAAACAAATGCTTAGACAGGCACATGGATCTGATCCATACATATAAATACAGACCTGGTCATCCACACAGAAAAATCCACTTAATATATATGAATATATAGGGGAAAGTATGGAGTTTGGTGAATCAGAGGGTCAGTGTGCGGAAAGGGAAAAGAAGGAGATGTTGGGAGAAAAACTAACAAGATAAGAGATCATTGACTAAGTGATTATCAGAAACCAGAGTTAAATACAAGAATTCAAAGCCCGGGGGAAGTGGAAAAATGGGACCTGGGTGCCATGAGGCACGCATGAAAGATGAAAAAATGTTCGTTCCTTAGGCAGAAAAGTCACAGAGAAGAGCCGGGCGGCTGTCACTTTTCTTGTCAAATGTTAGCAGCCAACTTCCAGGGTTATTTTTTCCATTATTGTTGATCAGAAATTTGAAAGTATTTTAATTACATACACTTTGGGGTTCCTTTCAATGCTCTTGAAACAATGGCAGGCATGGAAAATTTTGCAGGTTTTGCGCCTTTAGAAATAGTATTTTTATTTTGCTTTAAGAAAATCAAGCAGCTTTATTGTCACAGAGAATAGTTTGAGTTTGTTGAGAAAAGGGGGTCAGAAACTGGATTTTTGGAATTTGTAGGTTCAAAAGCAATGTATCAGAAGCCAGCAAACTTTTCCAAATTTGCACTCAGCTGGTTCTTTTTGGGGAGTGTTGTGCTCATTTCTGTAAAAAATGCTTCCATGGCACCCTCAAACCTGGGGACAAATGATTAATGGTATAATCCCCATCATGCATATGAGCCTGTCCTTGGGGCATTTTTATAGAATGTGAAAGCAAATATCATCTACTGTTTTACCAGATGTCTTAATCCTGAATCCAAACCAAGGCTAAGCTAGGAAGCAGTGGATTTGGGGCTGCTTGTCCTTGCTTGTTTTGGGGCTCCCTTTTCCATAGAGCTTGGACTCCCAATCTCTTTTCCTCCTAGTACACTCAGGCAGTCCTTAAGGAATGAAACTGACATGCCCAGCCATTGTGTAAGCTGCTCTACTTACGCTATTTTTTACGGCCTGCACAACAGCTCTGTAAAGTAGGTATGTCTCCGATATTACAGATGAGAAAACTGAGATCTAAAGGGGTTCTATTTAACGTGCCTGAAAAGCATCTGATCTGAGGGGTTTCAAAGCCTGCATTCCCTGCATCATAACCTGTGGCCTCCACATCTGTGCGTTGGCACTTTTATCCTGGGCCAGCACTCTCTGGGGCACCACACCAGTCTGCCCAGGCCCATCCCCTTCCCACACTCGTCAGGACATGGAAACTTGCCTACCTGTCAGCATTCCATAAAAGCCCACTTAGTCTGTGCTTTCCTCTTTTGCTAATGCAGTTTTTTAAAGTTTTAAAAAGTCAGTGGCATTGTGAAGAGTGGTGACTAGTAGGCTAAGTAATGAGACCTCTAATTATTTTTATCTCCTTAGTAATTCAATGGCAGCAAGGTCTCAGCTCGAAGAAATGACTATCCCAATGAGGATTGAAGGTCATGTGAAATGGTGTCAACAACACCATCATGAATCAGTGAGATGCGTTTGGTGAAAGTTTTTGGTACTCCTCAAAGACCTACCAGCTTCCTACTTAACACAAGTACCCATCGACAGAATGCTAGAGTATTAGTCAGGGTATGCTAGCTGCTGAAACCAACAACTCCCAAATCTCTCTGGGATAACGAGGCTGTGCTCCGTGAGGTCATTCAGGGACCCAGGTTCCTTCTGTCTTGTGCCTCCCCCATGTCCTGGGTGCTCAGAATCTGTCCTTGTCCCTTCTCTGTTCCACATGTGACAGCAGATGGGGAGACAGAGGGAGTAGAGAGTCACACAGGGTCTCAAGGGCCAGACCTGCAAGAGGCAAGCATCACTTCTGCCCTTTTTCCATTGGCCAGAACTTTCCACTGGTCCATTATATTGTCAGGAGGCCTGGAAAACCTGCTCCTCCATGGACTCAGGAAGAAATGTATTGTCTCTGCCCCATCGAACTCTTACTTTACCTCTGTCCTCGGCTGGTTTGTTTTGGGACCAGGATCTGAATGCATCATTTAAGAGCAGCCCAGGTACCTTGGTCATCCTGTAATCATGATTTCCCCCTCGCCAGACACCTAAGAAACAGTCCGATGGCTCTAGTTCTTCTCATAATTAACCTCCAGAGTCAACTTTTTCATGCCAAACCTGGGACTAGAGAAGAGACTTAAAGTCTAAATAGACTTTTTGATCTTAATGCTCTTGGGTGTGTGGTTGCCAATCATGAGCCCTTTATCCATTGTAGGGCCTTTCCTGCATCCTTAGACTCACTGACTCATTGCTCTAAAGCCGTGTGGGCTGCCCCTCCTCGCGCTTTAGCCAGTTTTCTAAACACACAAACACAAAAGAAAAAATACCCTTTTCTGGAAAAGAACTTCAAACATGTAGAAACACCTTTGAGTATTTGTGAATAAAAGGGTGTGGTCTCTTATCTAAAGCATTAACGGACTGGAGGGTGCTGCTTTATTTTAAGAAAATGGAGGTGTGGGGTAGCAAGAACAGCACAATTGAATTCCATTCTCTTCCCAGAAGAAAGGTTGTGAAATTGGCCCCTGGTGATAGGGGCCTGGCGCACATGGATGTGGGACCGGGGACTGAGATACTTACATCCTGCACTCGGGGTGACTCGGGGACTGAGGTACTGACATCCCGCACTCGGGGTGACTCAGGGACTGAGGTACTTACATCCTGCACTCGGGGTGACTCCGGGCACTGAGGTACTTACATCCTGCACTCGGGGTGACTCGGGCACTGAGGTACTTACATCCTGCACTCGGGGTGACTCGGGGACTGAGGTACTTACATCTTGCACTCGGGGTGACTCCGGGGACTGAGGTACCTACGTCCTGCACTCGGGGTGACTCCCGCAACCTCAGCCCTTGGGAAACTTGGACTTTTGTGGACGGCTTCTGGCTTCAGAAAAGAAAGAGCGAGAATTTGCAGCCCGTTTGGCATCTTCTAAATCTTAGTAGTTTTTAAACCTTATTGATTTAAAAACTGGAGAGAGGGAGAGAGAGAGAATGAAAGAGAGAAGGGAAGGAAGGGAAGGAGGGAGAGGGAGGGAGGGAGAAAGGAAGGGAGGAAGATTTTCTTTTCCCTCCAAGCTCAGCAGTGACATTTCTGGGCCGTGACGGCAGCTGCTGGGCTGTGTGCTTGGCTCTGAGTTGACCGTCTAACCGTTGGTGGTCAGAGCAGAGAGGGGCGACTGGGGGTGTGATTTGCATTGCATCAATGAGTAAGTTCATGTCCTTCAAGATTTACCATATAATAGCAATACCTTAGTGTTGTGCGATGGTTTATGGTTGATAGAAGATGCTCTTCTGCCCATTGTGTCATTTGATCCTCACTGTAAAACATGAGGACAACAGTTCTGAGAGGTGATGGTCACAGTCACATGCTGTAATCCCAGGTTGAACCCTGGTCTCAGGGCTTTTCATCCTCTGCCCCCCCCCAGTTCCTCCCCGTCCGTCCCCCTGTTTCAGGATGAGGATTCCTCAGCAGTATGGGGTTCTGAAATGCCTTCTGAAACCATCCAAGTTAGAAGCAGCTCTTAGCACTGACCGTGTTTTACAGACTCAGTGAACGTTCCCTTCAGAATGATGTGCTTAACGGTAACCCTCAGATACTTCATGCAAAAAAAAACGGGGGGGTCTGGTCAAATATGTGCGAGAGATGCTACCTCCTGTGTCCCTCCTCACGCCCCAGTGCACAGTGGCTTCTCTGTGGCTCTGTGGAGTCCTGCAGGGCAAGAACTGTTTGCCTTGGTTGAACCCGTACATTCCAGGCTTATTTCGGATAGACCCTTCCTTTTCCCCCACCCAATACCTGTTCCTCCCATAGAACTCTTTGGCTTCTTCCATCCCCATTCTTTGAAAATCAGTCATTTCCGTTCTGGTCCTTCAGTGGTCCCTGGATTATTTGTGTATAAATGGGTTTTCCTTGTAAATGCGATGGGGGTTATGATCCCAAGAATATCTCTCTGAAGACAGAGAAGAGCTTCTGCCCCTCTTAGGGGTTCATTTCCCATGAACTTTTCACCTACCTTTAGAAACAGGGAAACATAAAAGCCTTTATCTAAATTACTCTGAGATTTGCCCAACCCAAGCCTCTCGGGATGTGCCTTTGAGGAAGGTCTGAGCCATGGTGGTGGCTGCAGGAGTTTCTGCTGATACACAGCGGAGGGTTCACCAGGGAAGAGAGTATCCTGGAGTTAAACAGAAGCTGTTCCAAGGCCTCCGGGCTGTGCGCAGCTGATGAAGCATCCACACCCTCCCTCTCCTCCAGTTTAAACAAGGATCAACGGAGCATTTACAGACCATGCCAGATTCTCAGCAGTGATTTCTTAACAGAGTGTGTACCTCTGCCTTCTTTCAGGGTAGTAAACATCTGCCGCCAAATCTACAGTTAGGCTGTGAAAACGCTGGCAGAGAGTATGAACACATAAAGCATTTTTGACTGATCCAGCGCCATGGGGCATTTGATCCAGAGAGAACTGATAACAAAAAGCTACATCTTTAAAAAGAATCCCATTTGAAAGTTGGTGAGGGCATACATGACATGCAATTGGCCGTATGTTGATTAAAAAAAAAAAAAAAAAAAGATCCCATTTGAACCAGCCAAGAAACCAAGGTGTGGGGGAGCTAAGTGCTGTGGTCTGAATGTATCTGTACAACTAAATTTATGTATTGAAATCCTAACTCCCAAAGGGAAGAGGTAGGGCCTTTGGCAGGTGCTTAAGTCATGAGGGTTGAGCCTTCCTGAATGGGAGTCACGAATCCCATTAATCTCTTACAAAAGAGACCCGACAGAGTTCCCGTG
The DNA here is from genome assembly GCF_002837175.3 of Physeter macrocephalus. NCBI lineage: Eukaryota > Metazoa > Chordata > Mammalia > Artiodactyla > Physeteridae > Physeter > Physeter macrocephalus. Next base: position 3,573,282 of record NC_041221.1, read on the forward strand.
CCCCTTCCACCATATGAGGACACAGTGAGAAGAGGTCATCTATAAAGCAGGAAGGTGGCTCTCACCAGAACGTGACCATGCTGGTGCCTTGATCTTGGACTTCCAGCCCCCAGCACTGTGAGAAACGAATTTCCATTGTTTATAAGCCACCCGTCTGGGGTGCTTTGTTAGAGCAGCCTGAATGGGCTAAGACACTAAGTAACGTGTTGACTCTACACAGCACCTTGGAAAGAGTGCACGTGCTCTTGGGGAAGCCGGGGAGCACGCTGGAAGGGGCTTTGGACAGGGAGCGGGTCATCTGTCATCTGCCCTTTGTTCAAGGTCAACCTTGGCTGAAGGCTCTTGCCCCACCCCAGTTCCTACCTTCATCTTGGGAGATGCCTGATCCAGAGGGCATCTTTCCAGCTCCTGGCATCCTCATTTCCAAGAACCTTCTCCTCCGCTGACCTCTTGCACACCCTTTCATGGCCACTTCCGTGGCCGCTTCATCACCTGCAGCTGCTCGTTCTTGAAATCTGTTCAAACAGATTTTGGGCACGAGCTCCTCCCTCTCCAGCTTGCTGGTGTGCTTGCCTCCACTCTGACCTTGCTGGATCTCAGCAGGACCTCTCTGTTCCCTTGGGCCTCTCCCGTGATCATCTCCTTCCCTGTATTTAGCTTGGAGCCCACAGTCCATCATTTCAAGCTCTCTCTTGCTAGCACCCGCTTTCCAATTTTTTGAACCTTAATCTACAGTAAGGAGTATAATTTACATATGACCTCTGACTCATATGTACATATATTTTTACACATACATACAAACCTGCATAGACCTCTCCCAACTTTAAAACAATCATAATTATTTAAAAATCTCTCCCTGGACATCAGTTCTTATGACTATAGCCTTATTTCCCTCCTTATCTTCACCAAGTTGTTGTAAGGGTCATCTGTATAAACTCTTAGCTTCCTATGGCTGCTTTAACAAATGATTACCCAGCACAGGCTTATTCTCTTACAGTTCTGGAGGTCAGAAGTCTAAAATCAAGGTGTTGGCAGGCCTGCATTCCTTCTGGAGGCCTCAGGGCACAATCTGTTTCCTTGTCTTTTCTAGTTTCTAGAAACCACCTACATTTTTTGGCTCTCTTGGCTGCCCCATTCCAACCTCTGGTTCTGTTGACACACCTCCGTCTTCTGACTTTGACCTTCTGGCCTCCCTCGTATAAGGACCCTTGGAATTAGACTGGTCCCTCCCAGATCAGCCAGGATCATCTTGCCATCTCAAGATCTTTAACTGAATTAAAACTGCAAAGTCCCTTTTATAACCTAAAGCAACATATTTATAGGTTCTGGGGACTGGTCCCTGTGGACATTTGCGGGAGGGCATTATTCTGTCTACCAGGTGAACCATCTTAGATTTCCTTAACTTCCACTCACTTTCAACCTTCTCTAAACAGGCTTCTGTTCCCCACTCACCATCCCAAATGCCTCTCCAAATGGTCCTTGATGCCCTCCATGTTGCTGAAAGCAGTGGGTAGTTCTAATTGTCCTTCTTTGGACCTCTTAGCAGCTTCTGACATGGCCAATCAGAATGGGGCATGGAAGGCACCTATGGGGGCCATAAGGTGGGCGGGCCAATGGCTTGTCCTCATGAGGGTTTCCTGCTGTCACTATGGAGGAGGACCTCGAGTGGATGGGATGGGGTCAGCTGCAGAAAACGGGGTTCCGTGGCTCTCCATGCCCTATAAATCAGCCACAGGCTCCCCAGTATCTAGACTTTCTTTATTAGTGTAAAGTATTGGCCACAAAACTGCAGGTAAAGGTTTTTTAAACAAACATTTATCTACCAACGAAAAAGTACACAGATCCTAAGTGCGTAGCTGGGTGAACTTTCACAAAGTAAAACACGTATCCACCCTTCAGGTCAAGAAACAAAGCTTTGCCAGCACACACGCACTCCCTGTCACGTCCCCTCCCTGTCACCTAACCCCTCTTTTCCCAAAGGTCGCGCTATCCTGGGGAGGCATGGGTGGTTTTTAAATTTTTGCCCTTTTAAATAGACTTTCTTTCTGAGAAGTTGTAGGTTTACAGCAAAATTGAGCAGAAAGTTCAGAGATTTCCCGTATATCCCTGTCCCCCCACTGCACACACAGCCTTCCCTGCTATCAGCATCTCACACCAGCAGTGCATCTGTTACAATCAGTGAACCTAAGTTGACACCTGATTATCACCCAGAGTCCATAGTTTACACTAGGGTCCCACTCTTGATGTTATACATTCTTTGGGTTTTGACAAATATATAATGATATGTATCCCCCAGTATAGTATCAGACAGAATGGTTTCATTGCCCTAAAAGTTCCCTGTGTTCCACGTATCCATCCCTCTCTCCCCCCAAACCTCTGGCAACCACTAATGTTTTCGCTGTCTCCATAGTTTCGCCTTTTCCTGAATGCCATATAGTTGGAATCACATAGTATGGAGCCCTTTCAAATTGGCTTGTTTCACTTAGTCATATGCGTTTGTTTCCTCTGTGTCTTTTGTGGCTTCATAGCTCATTTCATTTAGTGCTGAATAATATTCCATTGTTGGACCTAGGCATAGGTTTTCGAAGAAGGAATTGGACCGAGTCTAGAGCAAGTTTTACTGCTGAAGTATCTTCTTTGAACTTGTATTAGTGTTAGGACTGATGTACCGGGAAGGAGGCTCCCCTCCCCCCTCAAAGTGCAGAAGGGCCTAAAAGACCTCGAGTTAGTCAATTCTGTGCATTGAGCTTCTGCCTCCAGAATATCACTCAGCATATGAATACGGTATGCAGGGGGGCTCGGGCCACAGTGCTGCATCGTGTTGTGTTTTGATGTAAATGGTGCCATGGAGATCAAGTTTGTTTACTGGGTACAGAGTACATGACAAATAGGGTGAAGAAAGATGATGGCCCGAGCACAGCAGAAGTTTCTTTCTCACTCATGTGACAATCTGTGGAGCAGGCAGCAATTCCCTCCATGGATCCAGGACCCAGGCCCCTTCCGTCTTGTGGCTCCACCTGCCCCAAGGCCTTATCATCACCTTCATTTAGCCAGAGTAACACATGGCCTTTTGAACAAACCATAAACATGAAGCTGAAGTCATGCTCCCAGAATTAATTTAACATTTCAGTCAGCTGATCATCTCCATGAATGATGGGTGATGGACAAGAAAGTTTTAATGACAAAGCTAAAGCATGGGGGTACCAGTCTGGGAAGCCTCAGGGTGGGTGCTGGCCTGGGGGCAGCCTCAGGGCCACTGTGAGTTCCCTGGTGTGGCTCATAACAGGATGCTGAGATCCCACAGATGATCTTGTACAAATCAAATCATGGCTTAATCAGGGCTCACCTGTGTATCCTATGGGATGACACTGACCTGGTGCCCTAGGACCACCAAGGGGCCTCTTCCTGGCCCCTCTTGGTGCCCTGAGGGGTTTGAGTGACCTTATGAGTGACAGCATTTCACCAAGCAGGACCTTGACTCACATGCCTGCTGCCTGATGGCAGTTTTGCTGCTCAAGCTAGACTTTGCTTCTCTAAGCAAAGATGTCTTGGCCTTTCTTATGATGATTGTCATGGGTGGGAAGAAAACAAAGGAGTTGCAGTGAAAGCCCTACAGTCTGGATGCAGTGTGCTGTCAAGGGCGCCCGGTCTTCATCTTCAGGTGGGCAGGTGTGGATCGGCTGGTGTGCCCACCCTACGGCAGAGCATCTCAGTCCCTTTTCTGTGACTGTCAGGGAAGCCCAGGGAGCTGGACTGGGTGCCTTTTGCAGAACATTACGGCCCGGAGAGGATTTTGAAACCCAAGCAGGACTAGCTGGAACACGGCCTGGCCGTGTGGGAACTGGGGAGCTCTAAGGCTGCCTTCCTCCACTCTCCCTCCTCCCCCTCAGGGGCCGAAGGCTGCCAGACCGTCTCCCACACACCTCACCAGAAAGTCCCTGGCTCCCCTCCCAGCCGCCTTGCGATTGACCTCGTGAGGTGTGAGAAGGAGGAAAGGAATCTGTGTTTCAGATGAACCTTCCATCCTCCTTTCTGCGAAAACATCCAGGCCGCCAGCGCTCCTCCGAGCCCGAGGCCCTGCTCGGCTCAGCCAGCAAGCTGGAGACACAGGGATCGGGAGCCTGTATGAGTTTGCCGGGGCTGCTGTAACAAATGACCACTAACTTGAGTGACTGAAAACAACAGGGATACATTCTCTCAGGGTTCCAGAGGCCAGAAGTCTGAGATCAAGGTGTCCGGAGGGCCGTGCTTCTCTGAAGTGTCTAAGGAAGTCTTTCCTCGCCTCTCCCAGCTCCTGGTGGCTCCCCGACAATCCTTGGTGTTCTTGGCCTCTAGAAGCATCACTCTGGGCTTTCCATGGCTGTCTCCCTCTGTGCCTCTTCTCTTCTCATCAGGACACGGGTCATACAGGATTAAGGGCCTTTCTCACTCCAGTCTGACCTCATCTTTTTTTTTTTTTTTTTTTTTTTTTTGTGGTATGCGGGCCTCCCTCTGTCGCGGCCTCTCCCGTTGCGGAGCACAGGCTCCGGACGCGCAGGCTCAGCGGCCATGGCTCACGGGCCCAGCCGCTCCGCGGCATGTGGGATCCTCCCAGACCGGGGCGCGAACCCGGTTCCCCTGCATCGGCAGGCGGACGCGCAACCACTGCGCCACCAGGGAAGCCCCTGACCTCATCTTAACTAATTATGTCTGCAACAACCCTATGTCCAAATAAGGTCACATTCTGAGGTTCCGGGTGAACATGAATTTGGGGGGATGGGACACTATTCGACCTGTAACAGAGCCCTACCATCCTCCCCTTCCCTTCCCTTCCAAGAAGGCCCTTATCCCATGCAGGGGGCCTGCCTTGCTTTCTTCTCCAGGACTGAGGCAGGCCCCGGAGTGGTTTCCTAAAATAAAACGGCATCCTCTCGCCCCAGGAAGGCCTGGCCCAGCTGGTGGGAGATCAGAGAACCCGAGTTTCCCCCAGGACAGGCATCTACATGCCCAAGGGACACCCGCTCGCATTTTTTTCCTGCTTTATAGAGATGCTTCGGGACTTCTTGGCTCCTGGCCTGTCCTTTCGTGCTTCCTGGAGGGAAGGAGCCCTTGGAGGCTTGCAACGGGCCATTCCAGACCAAGGTTTCCAGCCCAACCGGAAAAACGAGCATCCGCTCCCTCCGTTCCAGCTCCGGGCCTGTCTGGTGTCCTGTCCAGGGAGCAGCTGAGGAGGCCGCGCCCACACCTTCCTCACTGACCAGCTCCTCCCTCCGGGGAGCCGAGGTCCTCCTGCTCCAAAATCCATGAAGGAGTGGTGAGCTCCTGGGCCTCTTGTAACCCGGCTGCATATTTTCCAGGTTACCTAACCAAACTCCTACAAAACCACACCGCCTATGCCTGTGATGGGGACCATCTGGATCTGCAGTGCCCTCGGCATTCGACGATAAGTGTCCAATCGGCATTTTATGGGCAAGATTACCAAACGTGTAGCGCGCAGCCGCCTGCCTCTCAGCGAGAAGACAGCTTAACCTGTGTGGCGCCCACCACACTGCAGGTATTGCCTTTCATAGATGGTTTAAGATGACAAAGTGGGTTTCTCTCTCTCTCCCTGTCTGTCCCTCTCTCTGTATCTATACTTGTGATTCTATAGTGTACTCAAAGCAAACCCGCTCCATGAAAATCTCAATGTAGACAAATCACGAATTTTGCAGGCGAGCTATTCTTTGCTTCTCAAAAGGATTCTTTACCAAACAAGTCTAAAGAGAATTCCTGCTTATTGGAGAGCTCCCTTAATACACTTGCAGAATGACTTTATTCATAGGCACACTCCTCCCTGCAAAAAAGTAAAGTATCATCAAGTTGGGCTTTAACCTCCAGGCCCACGTTGCCCATCAGTACCCCGGGAGAGAGGAAAGGCCGTGCATTCTTTAGTGGAAACCACAAGGCAGACATCAGAAGTCATGATCAAATTCTTAGAGAATGCACTCAAGGAAGGGGGATATCACTAATTATCTTTTTTTTTTTTTTTTTTTTTTTTATGGTTTGCTTCTCCAGTTGTAGATAATCATGTTATTCTCGTTTGGAGCTATTTTGGGCAGTTTCTGCTGGTTCGTCCTTGATAGTACCAGGAATTAGGGGTGGGGGGTGGCTGACTCATTCTTTTTTCAGTTGGCATTGGGGAAATACGTGGTCTACGGGGAGGTCAAAAATAATATAACAATGATGATTTTAGACTATTCTGGCTTTCAATTATCCAAACAACCTCTATTCTGCTCTCCCAGGCCCCTCAACATTTATAACTAGTTAGCTAAGATTATGGAGTCATTTGGCCTTGGATTTTTTTAATGCCTCCAAAGTTCCCTATGAATCCATTGAAGTCACGGTGGTTATAGAGCAGATAGGTGGCAAATTAGATGTCATCTTGATTATGTCAGTTGTGGGAAATGTGGGTAATGGTAAATTTCCTAGGAGGACTGAGGAGAAATGGAATTAGCTCTAATGCTGTGCAGCTCTCCCTAAGGCCGGAAGAGGAGAAGCAAACATAAAATGATCATGTAAGGATTTTTCTATTTTGTCTACTATTTATTGCTTCCAAGCTAAGCATTGTAGTACCTGGGTGGTCATGTGATTGGTAAAGACACCAACTGAGGAGCCAGAAGAATGTGTTTGAATGAATCCCCTGGTTTCCACACCCTGAGGAGAGACAACATGTGTCTTCTGGAGACAAGCAGTTACTTTCCTTGTGTGCCCCACCCTACCCCCAATCCTTCCCTGTACCTTGAGAATGTTCCCTTTCCTCCCCCCAGCACCCTTGCCCACCTATCCCTGGTACCCAGGCTTCCTGCTGCCCTCCTAGGGGCATAAAAAGAACATGGCCAGTGCCACCAGGGCGGCAGTGCCTGCTTTGTGAAAGTATGAACTCCTGGCATCCTGCGGTTCCAAAACATGGGTACCTCATCCTCCAACACGGGTGCCAGGCATCCCCGAGGGAAGAGGATGTTGCCATAACCGGGCAGACAAGTCAGAATTTGTGAACACAATTCTGATGTTGTGCAGAGGGTTTGTTTGCCAGAAACATCCCCGCGTGCTAGGAGATCCTTTACTTTGTCTTTTAACCTGTGTTTGGGAGCTGAGGCAAGGTGCTTGCTCAGGGGGCAGTTGCTTAACGTAGGAGAGAACAGGTTGATGTCCACACAGGAGCACCTCACCTGATCTAGCCCACGACTAAATGGCTATAGGAAGTCCCTTCTCTGCAATTTCTGGCTGTAATACAGTTTGGAAAGAGCTCTGCCCTTGGGTCCCATTCCATGGCTGTAACACGAAGAGCCATCCAAGGGCTGAGTTATTTCACGATACCCTCAGCCATAGAATATGCACTATCATCTGGGGGGTCCTTGGGGTTTCCCTGGGCATTTTTCCTGATTTTATGCACATCCACGGGGCCCCTGAGGTGACGGGGGATACCTGGTAGGGCCGGCATCCTTCACGGAGATATTCCATGAGCCACTATGAGAACATGGCGACTCAGACAGGCTCGTGAATCTGCACTAAATTCGGTCCAACAGTAATAAGTAGATTCTTGGGAACATTTTTACTGTACTTGGTGTGGAGGACCTCTGTGTTTGTCGTCGGCAGGGCCTGATCCGTTTGGGAGCTGGAAGGGCAGCAGCGCGGCGCTGGCCCATCTGCGGCCCAGTATTGGGCGTTCCCCGAGCTTCCACAGAGCAGACTCACTCACAAAGGTGTGATCTGCCTGGAAAAGGTCGGGAGAGATTTGAAGGAAAGCTTTTTTTTTTTTTTTTTTTTTAATAAATTTATTTATTTTTATTTTTGGCTGCGTTGTGTCTTCGTTGCTGTGCGCAGGCCCTCTCCAGTTGTGGCGAGCAGGGGCCACTCTTGGTTGCGGTGCGCGAGCCCCTCATTGCAGTGGCCTCTCTTATTGCGGAGCGCAGGCTCCAGGCGCGCGGCTTCAGTAATTGTGGCACGCGGGCTCAGTAGCTGTGGCTCGCGGGCTCCAGAGCGCAGGCTCAGCAGTTGTGGTGCACGGGCCCAGTTGCTCTGCGGCACATGGGATCTTCCCAGACCAGGGCTCGAACCCGTGTCCCCTGCATTGGCAGGCAGACTCCCAACCACTGAGCCACCAAGGAAGCCCGAAGGAAAGCTTTTTTTATTTTTATGAATGAAAAATTTTAAGCCAAATGCTCAACAGAAAGCCTGCATATGCCACCCAGAAAATTGCTCCACCAGGAAAAGTGGGTCCCACGTCCTTGAGGTTAGCGAGGGTGGGAATCAGCTTTTTAATTTTCATTTGTTGGCCTGTGTTTGGGTTGGGGTCTCCAAGGCGTCCCCCAAATGCTGAGCTCCCCTGTGGCCAGCGTCAGGTGTTTCTAAGGATGAGGAGCTGTGATTACGATTCCCACGCCCCATAGCCCTCTGTCAGCTTTAAAACCAGGGATCCCTCCCAGAAGGGGGCCTCCGAGTCCCCTCCAGTCCACACTCCGCGGTACCCTGATCTTGCTCGCGTCCCTGGGAGCCTCCGTGATGCAGCACTCTTGCCAAAACTGTCAGCAGTGGTGCCAGGTGAGCCAAGTAGGAGGCTGGTTTTCTGAGGGAGGCCTGGCGCTCTTGGAGCAGGTTTCGTTTGGGGGGAGACATGGGGAGACAGGCAGCCGACCTGGTCAGCCGCGTGTGGGTGCTTCCATCTTAGACACAGCTGGCACCAGCGAGAAGGTTTTAAAACGTGAGCCCCAGGCCAGGCAGGCAGGTGCCCTTCCTCCTGAGAGCCCAGAGCAGCCCAGGTGTGGAGTCTCGCAGACACTGTGTGTGGTTCTCAAGCCTATCCCTTTTCTACCCCCTCATTTTAGAAGGTGCTGGACGAATGCCAGAACCAGCGGACCTGCCACCTCCTGGTCAATAGCCGTGTTTTTGGACCTGACCTTTGTCCAGGAAGCAGTAAATACCTCCTGGTCTCCTTTAAATGCCAACCTAGTAAGTAACTTGAGAGGGGCACAGCATGTGCAGGGGGTGGGTTCCCTGACAAAAATGCTCCGCCAGCTGACGTTCGTCCAGCTTTGAAACTCTTGTTCATAGGAATATCGGGGCCCCATCCCACCTGGTTTTTTAGTTTGTGTGTATTTGTGTGCGTGTTGTGTGCGCACGCGCCCCGATCTGTGTGCATTCTTGCAAATCCCTGAATTTTAAAAAAATCCTCCCTAATAGGTAAAATTTGGTTGTACTGATGCTAAAGATGCCAGGTGACAAGAGACTGCAATGGCTTTTCCCAACATGAGGAGCTGGTTCTCCTTTTCAGAGGAAGGCTTCTTACGAGGCTCCCCCGCCCCCGGCTGCAGGGCGACTTAACTCTTCTGCGGGGGCTGGTGGCACAGCCGCCACCTGAGCCCACGATTCCAGATCTTTACAGACTGGCTTCTTCCCACTTTCACCTTCAGCGGGGGCTCCTGAAGCAGCACGCTTCCTAAGGACAAAGAAAGAGGAAGAGGACTCGGCAGGAGCAAGCTCTTCTATTCTGATTCTTGCACTTCTCTCCACTAACTTTCGCCATTTCTAACGCACACCCAGTTTTGTGGTTAACCCGTTGCAGGCTAAAAATAATTGCTGTTCCATGAGGAGGTCACACCTCCAGGCGTGGAGGGTCTGCCTGAGAGAAGCCATAGGTAATTACAGGTTCCTGGTAATACTTGGAAAACTTGTTGAAAGACAGCAGTGTTCTAGCAACAACATTTAGCCAAACATCAGGGATAATAATTTTTAAAATTCTGTACTGCCACAACAATGCAACCGTTCTCATTTTTTTGCATCTTGTTCTGTGTTGGTTTCTGCCTCTGGAGCCCAGCATCTCCCAAGACACTGGTGGCCTGGGTTCCTGCGGTGGGTGAGGCATCAGCCATACGCATGGAACGGTCTCAGGCACGCGTCTTCAGAGAAAGCCCTGGATGCTTTGGCAAATATCCAGGCTTCTGTCTCAAATCCTTTCCTTGCTGGGACCCAGATACCTTAGAACGGCCCTATGGCTCAGCGCCCCTACTCTGCATCCAGACACACACTCAGACTCACTCAGACTCACACGTGCACCCATGTACACGCTATCACACACTCACAATGCACACGCTATCACACACGATGCACACGCTATCACACACTCACAATGCACACGCTATCACACACGATGCACACACCTGGACTCACACGTATACACTATCATACACACTATTATACACATATGCACTGTCACACATGTAGTCATACCACATACACACACTCACTCACAAGTACACACAATCGCCAGCTCTCACAAGCAGGCCCAAAGTTTGCAGAACAGCCTAAACTCCCCTGTTCCCCACCCAGGAATTCTCACCAACTCCTGCGCTACCCCGCAGACTCAGGAAAATCACTTCTAGATCCCCACGTTTTCAGTGGCATCCTCCCTCTGCTGAATCTCAAAAAATGACCACGCCCTGGCCATGTTTTTGGCCGTGCCCTTGGCCTCACCCTTGACTGCCTTAGCTTTGCCTTCTTTTTCTCTTCTGCCCCTTTATTGTGATATTCTCTCACATTTTCTATATGGTGGAAATAGTTCATAATAAAAAGTTGGGCAGGACCAGCCTTTAGAAGAAGTGAAAAGACCCTTATGAAATTGGCAGGACCCTGGATAAGCCAGTGCTGGGCCACAGCCTTGTTTCTACAGTGGGCAGTTAGGTCTGTTTGCTAATTTCATTTCCTCAAACACTTATTAAGCACCTGCTGTGCACAGGTGTGGGCCACGTTTTGGTTATGAAGAGAACTCACTCTCACAGAGGATTCCTGGATGGTGGTTCTGTCTTGGGTGATTTCCAATGTCCCTTCATAAAGCGAGCATTTATTGAGATCTTCACATAGCCAGTTGCTTCTCATCCTTTAGATTCTAGGCCAAAGATCTCCTTTCTCCAGAAGGACCTTCTCTGTCCAAAAAAATATCTAAAGAAGACCCCTGCGCCCTTGGTACTGTGCAAGAAGCTCCCAGGAGGAATTGACCTCGGCAGGAACTCAGGGAAGGCTTTCCCGGCAGATAGTGACAACCTTCTGGGGTGGAGTCAGGGCACAGAAAGCTGACTCCTTACAGAGGCCTGTGGCAGGGGTGGCACAGGGTGGTGTGGGGGCCGGAAGGAGCAAAAGGAGCCCTAGGCAGAGAGCTGGAGCACGATCCAGGGCCCTGATGGCCAGGGAAGGGGGTGGAGTCTTCCTGTAGGGCAGCATAGAAGCAGGGAGGGTCCTCGGCTGGGGTGGTAGGGGCCCCTCTGGCTGCCCTGAGTGTAACAGATTTGAGGGGCAGAGCCCTTGCATCTTAGTCCATTTGAATTTCTACAACAAAATGCCATAAATTAAGTGGCTTATAATCAACAGAAATTCATTTCTCTCAATTCTGGAGGCTGGGAAGGCTGGGATCAAGGTGCAGATTTGGTACCTGCTGAGGGCCTGCTTCCTCATAGGCGGCTGTCCTTTTTGCTCTAACCACACGGCAGAGGGGCAAGGAATCTCTCTGGGGTCTCATGTACCAGAGCACGGATCCCATTCATGGGGGCTGCGCACTCATGACCTCATCACCTCCCCAAAGCCCCGCCTCCTGATACCATCACATGGGCATTAGGAATTCAGCATATGAATTGTACGAGGACACAAACATTCAGACCAGAGCCCCTGGGCTTCGCTGGTGGCGCAGTGGTTAAGAATCTGCCTGCCAATGCAGGGGACATGGGTTCGCACCCTGGTCCGGGAAGATCCCACATGCCGTGGAGCAACTAAGCCCATGGGCCACAACATTAACATAACTAGAATTTATAACTGAAGCCTGCACTCTAGAGCCCGCAAGCCACAACTACTGAATCCTGCGCTCTAGAGCCCGCGAGCCACAACTACTGAGCCCGTGAGCCACAACTACTGAGCCCATGGTCCACAACTACTGAGCCCACGAGCCACAACTACTGTGCCCATGAACCTAGAACCCACCGTAATGAGGAGCCCGTGCACCGCAACAAAGAGTAGCCCCCGCTCACCACAACTAGAGAAAGCCTGCGCACAGCAACGAAGACCCAATGCAGCCAAAAATATAAATAAATAAATAAAAGAAACCAGAGCCCCACGTATGACCTGGACATTGGTGACCTGAAGCACTGCCGTTTAGGTGGCAGCACCTATTGCTGCTATGAAGTAGGGGTGGAAGTGAGGTCCCCGCACCCTCCTGCCTCTTTTTCTGCAACCCTGTCACCTCCTGAGGCTCTTCTCCTTGGCCCCAGTTCCAGCCCCTGCATAACACTCTAATGGTCCAAAGGCCCCACGGCTGCACCCAGGTACACATGGAGCCAGCTGTTACCGTGAGAGCCAGTTATACCCATCTCTTCCCAGCCGTGCCTGTATGCAGTGAAACCTGCCCTGGTGGAAGTACTTACACCAGGGAGATTGGCTAAGGCTATAAATCAGGGCTTACTTGTATGTTTGTTTTTTGGAGAGTATTTTACCAGCAATCCTCGCTAGAATCTTCTTTTCCCCGATCGTGTGCCATGCTTCACTTCCTCCCTAAATATCATCCCTTCAGAGAATTTTGGTTTCAGTTGAGTCTTTGAATTTAGGGTTCATGTTCCTGTCTGCTGTGGAGCTGCTGTGTGACCTTGGGCAGTGGAGGGGAACTTTCTGAGGCTCCATAACTCAATGATAAAATGAAGATAAAGCACCCTCTACCTAGGGCTGTTGTAAAGACTAAAATTACAGTGCTGTACGTAAAATGCTTAGCACAGCACCTGTCATGGAGTTGAGCTCAGCGATTGGTAGCTATTATTCCAAGAGGCAGATTAAAGTAATTCTTGCTAAAGATGTGAATGACTGAAAGGCAGTGATATACCAATGGCTGGGGGTGCAGGGGGGTGCGGTCTACCCTGAGTGCAGGCAATAGCAGGGTGCACTGTCTGCTGAGAATTTAAAAACACAATAAAAGAGACCAAGTATCTGTCTGCGTGTTAACATTGCCATGCACGGGCAGTCATAAGTAATGTCAGTAATAACACGTTCCCATCATGCCTTTCACTCCACATGCCCATCTTTGAAAGGCCACTGCTGATGTCAGATGTGTCTATGCATTGTTTTTTGTTTGTTCGTTTGTTTTTATAAATTTATTTATTTATTTTTGGCTGTGCCGTGCACGCGGGTTTTCTCTAGTTGAGGCGAGCGGGGGGGCAGGGGCTACTCTTCGTTGCGGTGCGCGGACTCCTCATTGCGGTGGCTTCTCTTGTTGCGGAGCACGGGCTCTAGAGCACAGGCTCAGTAGTTGTGGCACACGGGCTTAATTGTACCGCGGCATGTGGGATCTTCCCAGATCAGGGCTTGAACCTGTGTCCCCTGCCTTGGCAGGAGGATTCTTTTTTTTTTTTTTGCGGTACGCGGGCCTCTCACTGCTGTGGCCTCTCCCGTTGCAGAGCACAGGCTCCGGACGCGCAGGCTCAGCGGCCAT
>NC_041221.1:3586768-3627503 GCF_002837175.3 Physeter macrocephalus
GGCAGGCGGACTCTCAACCACTGCGCCACCAGGGAAGCCCGGCAGGCGGATTCTTAACCACTGCGTTACCTGGGAAGTCCTTAAGCATTGTTAAAGAGGAATGCATCGCACACAAAGACCTCTAATTAGGAGAATTTGTTGCTGTTGTCCTTTAAGCAGAGTCGTGGTTCTACCTCTACCCAGGCTCCTGGGTGAACCATCCAAACCCACAGAGATGTTGGCAACCCGTTTCTGGAAGGCTGCCCACACTCTAACCCAGCTCTAACACAAATTCTAGTTCTCTAAGAAAAGCAGCAATTATGTTAATGGTCCCATTGTTATTAGAACCCAGAAATGTCACTCTTAGGTGACAGTGAATTAGTACATTCCCAAGGAACCAAAGGACTCAACATCATACGGCGGTAACCTCCAAGCACATAATGTGACACTCCCAGGCCCCGCCATTCCAGGAGATGATTTGCCCATATTCTGGGGACAGAAATCACTGGAGGCCGTACATGGGAGTGTCATGTTACTCTGGGTGAGTTTGGCTGGTACCGAGGCTGGAACCTTTCATGAACGTGTCTTAATAAATCAGAGCGATGGGGGCTACAAAATGCATTTCATGACATGCCTTAAAAAAGCTCATCTAATTTTTTAAAATTCTGATAAAAAAAGAAAGAAACCATTCCTGTTGAAAAGTTTCCAGATTACAGAGATAAGGCTTGCTTTTCGTCCTGTTTTCTCCCTTCTCCTTTTTGGCAAGCTCTGCCAATGGAAGGCAGTTCACCAAAAATTCTTAGCATTTTTGGTATTATTCTCTTTTGGTGTGTCTACTAGGCCCTCTGTTCTCCATCAAAGGCCGTTGCTCACGCTGGACCTTTGAAGTCAGGCAATATTTCGGTGTTGGTGGGATTTAGTGTTTACTCATCAAAAGCACTGAAGAGCTCATACCCGTGCGGATATGACTCACCGAAATCAAACCCTCCAATGTCAAGGTCAGACACAGTGTTCTTTTTATTTAGAAAAAGAAAACAAAACTTTTCTTGGCTCTAAGTTTAAACTGTTATATTAAGATTCCAGTGAGTGGGTAAAGGGCCTCCTAAACAATTTGCCTTGTCATCACCTGACTTTTCCCTCCTCTGATGGGTCCTCAACTACGTTCTCATACTAAAGAGGATGAGGATTCTGTGAGCATCTGTAACCTGGTTTCTGCTCTGCACCTTTCATTCATGAATCTTCCCATCATCATGTTTTAAAGAACCGTTGCTCAAGTTTTCCAGCACCAGAGCTGATGGTAATCTTGAGATCCCAAAAGTTTTCCTTCAAGCAGTTCAAAAGTTTGGCCTCACTGCTCCTTCTCTGTTTTCAGGAGAAAGGCATGGGAATTGACAAGTTACCAAAAGGTGGCATTTCTATTAGGAAATTATTTTCTTTCACGTTTTAAGTTTAGGACTTAAGCATCAGCAGTTCCAGGATGTGAAGGTCGCACCGGCCACCGTTGCCCTGATGTTTACGGCTCACGGCCCACGGGCCCAGCCGCTCCGCGACACGCGGGATCCTCCCGGCCCGGGGCGCGAACCCGGTTCCCCTGCATCGGCAGGCGGACGCGCAACCACTGCGCCACCAGGGAAGCCCCACTGATACATTTAAAGATCCTAGAACAAGGCCTAAGTTCAGAGAAGGTGCTCAGTAAACATCCGCTATTGTTATTTTTAAAATGTCTTTGTTGAGGTGTAATTTACATAGCAAAACATTCACCCATTTTAACTGTACAATTCAATGATTTTTCGTAAATGTACTGAGTTGTGCAGCCACAACAGTCCAGCGACAGAACATTTCCATCATCTGAAAATATTTCCTTGTGTCCATTTGCCATTGTCACTTCATGTCCCCAACTCTCAGCCTCAGAAGACCACTAGTCTTCATTCTGTCTCTAGAGGTTTGGCTTTTCTGGATAGCTCACAGAAATAGAATCATACGTTAGGTAGCCTTATTGTGTCTGCAGTGTTAACTATTATTACTTTAAAAATCAAATCATTATTAAACATTTTAGTCAATTGAATGGTTTTTGGGGACACTCTTTTAAAAAAAACCAATGAACTATATTTTCTCCAGGGCGCATTTATTATGTGAACTCTGTACGACGTTGCAAAGGGAAATTTCACTGTGGTACGCGGAATAAACAAATAAACTTTTCCTAAATTCTTTGGGAACAAACTATAAGCTGGAATCGTCCTCTCCTAGGACCCACGCCAGCCCAAGGGCCCGTTGTTCCTGGATCACCAGACTTGGGGCCAACTCTTCATACCTCTTCAAAGAGGGATTCTTTTTTTTTTTTTAATATTCTTTTTCATATTCTTTTGCATTATGGTTTATTACATGATATTGAATATAGTTCCCTGTGCTATACAGTAGGACCTTGTTGTTTCAAAGAGCGGTCCTTTACAGACACTGTGCCTTGTTTTTTTTCCTTTCCTAGACAAGGAAATAATTTACTTTCCTATCATTTCTCTTTCTCTTTGTAAAAACACAAACGGAATACTAGAACGTTATGAAGTTGGGTGGTGAGGTTTAGCGAGACTCTCTCCTGAACTTAATCTTCCATCAGGTGATTCCTGGTCTTTACCTGTGTGAGTCCCAGTATGGCATTTGAGAAAAGGCTCCCTTCGATTAAGGAATGTGGGACCTCAGGTGGGGACAGAGAGAAACTCCCTTTATGGCCTGTCCCAGGACCTGGTACAGGGAGCCCTGCTGTCTTCTCCCTGGCATCTCTCCTCCTCCGTTTGGTCCTTAGTGTAATTCCTGGGTCTTTGCACTTGTTGACCCTCTTCCTGCAGAGGAATTTGCAGGGTCAGAGAGCCCATGGCAGGCAGGGCCATCCCGACTCTCCCCTTCCCGGGGTGCAGCCCCACGGGGGATGGGACCTGGCCGGGACGCGGGCAGTGCTCACTGATTCCTTCTGAGGAAGCCGATGGTGCCACCGATTTTTGTTTCTGCTTCAGATGAATTAAAAAACAAAACAGTGTGTGAAGACCACGAGCTGAAACTTCACTGCCACGAATCCAAGTTTCTCAACATCTACTCAGCGACCTATGGCAGGAAGACCCAGGAGAGGGACGTCTGCTCCTTGGAAGCCACGTGGCTCCCCCCCTTTGGTATGTGTCTTTATGTGGCTGTTCTCAGGGTGCTGTCGGAGGAGATTAGGGCTCCGGGCCCTAAGGAAGGAGGCCACGCGCTGGCTGGTACCTGGACTAGAGGGAAAGTCAAGGGCAGGGGAAACCACCCCCCAGGGTCCTATCTCCCTTTGCCCCACCTTCTGGAATCCTTCTGTTGTTCAGTTAGTCTACACCGAGTATTTACTGAGCACCTGCTGTATGCAGGGCCTGTTCTAGGCATGGGGGAGTCATCAGTGATCAGCACAGAGTCTACCTGGAGCTGACCTTCCAGCAGTGGATGAGGAGGCAATGAGAAAGCAGATAATAAATGAGCTAATGTGTCGCACTTCAGGTGCACATAAGCGTTAAAGGGAAAAGCACATGAGGACGGGAGGGAGGGAAGGCCGGTGAGCACGCAGAGGATGCTGCAGGGAGGCACAGTGTTGTGGAGTGATGCGTGTGCTGAGCAGAGACTCGGAGGGGGAGAGCCTGCAGGTCCTGGGGACGGCGTCCAGGTGGGGAGAAGAGCCCATGCTAAGGCCCTGAGGCTATGTTCAGGGTGGAGAAGAACTCAGCGAGTCATTCTTAGAAGTCCACAGTTTGGAGCTAAGATGATGGCCCGACACGCCTGAGAGCTCCACCCTTCAAAGTCACCCTCTATTATTATTAGGGTTCTCCAGAGAAACGGAACCAATAGGAGATAGATAGATGGACAGATAGATAGATAGACGATAGGTAGATTGATAGATAGATAATTGATAGATGGATAGATAGATGATAGGTAGATAGATAGATAATAGATGGATGGATAGATAGATGATAGGTAGATAGATAGATAACTGATAGATGGATAGATAGATGATAAGTAAATTGATAGATAATTGATGGATAGGTAGATGATAGGTTGATAGGTAGGTATATAATTGATAGATGGATAGATAGATGATAGGTAGATAGATAATTGATGGATAGATAGATGATAGGTAGATAGATAATTGATAGATGGATGGATAGATATATGATAGGTAGATAGATAACTGATAGATGGATAGATAGATGATAAGTAAATTGATAGATAATTGATGGATAGATAGATGATAGGTAGATTGATAGATAGATAATTGATGGATGGATAGATATATGATAGGTAGATAGATAACTGATAGATGGATAGATAGATGATAAGTAAATTGATAGATAATTGATGGATAGATAGATGATAGGTAGATTGATAGATAATTGATAGATGGATAGATAGATAGATGATAGGTAGATAGATAATTGATAGATAGATGGATAGATGATAGGTAGATTGAGAGATAATTGATAGATGGATAGATAGATGATAGGTAGATTGATAGATAATAGATAGATAGATAGATAGATAGAATGATTTCAAAGAATTGGCTCACACATTTGTGGAGGTTGGCAAGTTTGAAACCTGCAGAGCAGGCTGGCAGTCTGAAAACTCAGGTAAGAGTTGATGTTCAGTCTTGAGTTTGAATTCCGCAGGACAGCAGGCTGGAAACCCTGGCAGAAGTTCTATGTTGCAGCCTGGAGAAAAACTCCTTTTTCAGATGGCCCCAGTCTTTGCTCTTAAGGCCTTTCATGGACTGGTTGAGGTCCACCCACGTTATGGAGGGTGACCTGAATTACTCAAAGTCTGCTGATTTACTGTTAGTCATATCTTTTTTTAAAAATTGAAGTATAGTTGATTTACAGTGTTTCAGGTGTACAGCAAAGTGATTCAGTTATACATGTATATATATGGGTGTGTGTGTGTGTGTGTATATATATTCTTTTTCAAATTCTTTTCCATTATAGGTTATTACAAGATATTGAATAGTCCCCTGTGCTATACAGTAGGTCTTTGATGTTTGTCTATTTTATATACAGTAGTGTGTATCTGTTAATCGCAAGCTCCTAATTTATCCCTCCCCCCCTTCCCCTTTAGTAACCATAAGTTTATTTTCTATGTCTAATGTTAGTCATATCTTTAAAATACCTTCACAATAACATCTAGACCGGTGTCTGACCAAACCACTGGTCACTGTAGCCTAGCCAAAATGACACATGAAATTAACCATCACACGCCCCAATCTGCGGTGGCGAAACGGCCTCAGCTCCACCCGCCGTGTTTACCAGAGAGAACGGACCAGTTGTGAAACGGCCCAAGAAGTTGCACTTTATTCATCAAACCTGAAATGAGCTCCTTAATGTGTTAAATTGCTGCAACTGATTCCTGGATCACATGTGAAATTAAACATTAATTTAAAAAAAGAAGTTTATACATAACTAATATCTTGGATCTGAAAAAAAAAAAAAGAAGAAGAAGAACGTAAAGTGACCTAGCTACACAGGCACACTCTCAGGCAAGGCTGGAGAGAGAACCAAAAAGCAATTCACAAGGAACACATGTCACATGTGTCTCCGAGGCCCCTCGCCCAGCGTTCGGGGAAGGAAGGCCCTTGGGTCGGGAAGGTAGAAGGTCGTCTGAAGGACAGCCGAGACAGACAGCAGAAGCAGACCGAAGTGGGCATCCGGCCACTCTTAATTAGCTTCCGTCTTAACAGGCTTGCCTGCCACGTGGGCAGAGAGACCCTTGTGAGGGTGGTTCCTGCTGTCTGTCCGTAGTGCCCGGTGCTCCAGCAAGTGACTTGTGAGTTTGGAAACTCCATTCTCCCTCTCATATAACATCTGCCCGTGTTCACAATGTCTCCACCCCCTCCTCCCTTGTTCCTGCTGCTGCGTTAGGTCAAAGGACCATTCCCTGGTCATCGCAGGAGTCCCCCGTCCCTAGGTATGGCTTTCTCCCCTGGGTGGCCGGAGGTACCTTCTAGGAGGCCAATCTGATCACTGCCCTCCTGAACATCCTGCAGGGGCTCCCTGTATTATCTGGTTTGCTTAGCTGGACAAGGCACCCTTGGTGATCTGACCGTTTTCGACAGAAAGGGACTCCACTTCTTAATATCAGTGTGGGACATCCCATTTCTTGGGCTCACTGAGTCTAGCTTAGCCATGTGTGTTTTGGGAGACAGCAATAAGTAACATCTATCGTAGGACTGAGCAGAGATCTATCTTCTTTCGAACATCTATCTTCTTTTGAGCAGAAGTTGGTCAGCCAGGTAGGTAGATCTGTGTGCAGGCTGAATGACTGACGTTCCGTACGTCACTGCCTTAGGTTCCTGGGAGGTTGGATGGGAGTTGGGTTTAAAGGGAAGAGTCATCAGCCAAAGAAAACGTTAGCAGACCCCGTGGTTAGAAGACAGGTTTCCGGGCTTCCCTGGTGGCGCAGTGGTTGCGAGTCCGCCTGCCGATGCAGGGGACGCGGGTTCGTGCCCCGGTCCGGGAAGATCCCACATGCCGCGGGGCGGCTGGGCCCGTGAGCCGTGGCCGCTGGGCCTGCGCGTCCGGAGCCTGTGCTCCGCAACGGGAGAGGCCACAGCGGTGAGAGGCCCGCGTACCGCAAAATATAAAAAATAAATTAATTAATTAAAAATAAAATAAAAGACAGGTTTCCATAGAGAGTTCAAGGAATCCTCAGGTCAGCCGTGAATAAGCCTTGTTGACTCAGGAAAGGTCTGTGAATGGGAGACTGTGCCCCGTGCTTGGCTGTTCAGTTTTTAAGTCCTGAGCCCTGGCCGAGCCACATGGCGAAGACCACCTGCTCATCGCTCTCCCCCCTCCCTCCCCCCCTCAGTTGCGAGCTTCTGCCCGTGGCCCCTTGAGTACCCGTGCGGCTGAGTATCAAGCTCTTCACTGCATTCATGAACCACCACCCAAATGCCAGAGATCTTCTGGCCTTGGGCTCTGCAGTGCGAAGGGGTCCCAGGGAACGTGAAAGGGTCCTTGAGGGTCCCCCTTCATCTCACCATCTCGTGCGCCCTACCCCTCACCGTCTCGGGTCCCCGTTCATCTTGTCCCCCAGCCTTACGTGGAGGCCGCCGGTTTCACCTTTCGGGTTAGCACTTAAGGGCAGAACCATGCATGTGTGCAGAAGTAGGACCCCCTCGCTGCCTGTGCTGATTAATTTTCTTGATCTAACTGAATGCTTAGAAATACTCCACTCCTAGGCCCAGGTAAACTGTACGTAAGGGTTTTAAACTGAATTTGGCGTGTTCGCCCCACAAAAATCATCAGTTTTCCCTCTGGTATAAACACTAGTATCACCCACTTTAAAAAGCACCCTCTTTTGACCCCATGTCTCCCATCCACTGCGTCTGCAAGTCCTGTGGGCTGTCCCCGTACCCAGTATCCAGCCTGTTTGCTCCCAGCCTACTCGGGGCTTCTCTCACCTGGACCATCTGGGCTGCCTCTTGACTGGTCTCTGGCCTCGCTTCTCGATTCCATACCCTCCCTTAGCCCCTTCTTCACTTAGCAGTCAGAGGGATTTTATTTCAATCAAATCAGATCACATCCCCCCACCCCACTTAAAGCCCTTCACTCTGTCTGCTGTAGAATAAACCCAGTCTCCCAGCTGCGGTCCGCCTCTCTCTCTCCTTCCTTCACTACCTCTGGAGCACTCCACACTCATTCATACCCCAGGGCCTTTGCACAAGCTCTTCCTTTGGTCTGGAATCTCACCCCACATCTTTGCATGGCCAGCTCCGTCTCGTCATTCCGGAATCAACTCAGACGTCATTTCAGAGAGGTTTTCCGAGGCAGCCTGCCAGCACGGCACCTTGTCCCTGCCATCCCATTCGAGCTGTCCCCATTTGATTGTCTTCATAACATGGAAATAGTCACTTATGTGCATATGGTCTCTCTCCCTTGGAGAAGGTCAGCACAGCAGAGGAGATGTGTCTCTTTTTTCCTGAGCAATTCCCAGCAAGCAGAGCAGAGCCTGGCACAGAGCAGGTGCCCATGTGAATCTCGAGCCCTGTGAATGAATCAGAGCCCCGGCTTCCTAAGTGAGGCACCCACACTGGCCTCTGGCAGGTGGATGGTTGCCGGCCTGGAATGTGGGCCTGGTGTTGTCACAGCTTCCAACCTCTCATGAGATGCTGGGAATCTGAATTTTTTTTTAATGTGAAATTTTCCAACTTTTAAAACACGTGCGAGCCAAACAAAACATGCCTACAGGCCACATCCGGTCCACGGGCCGCCGGTGTGTGATCTCTGCTCTCAGTTCCAACTTATTACTGCAGCTGGGCCTCAGCACTTTGAAGAAGGAGAAAGGGCTGTTTATTTTTAACCCCGGAACCTGGCATGAGCTTGGGAGGATGGTTGCCTAAAGGCCAAGTGGTCGGGTCTCACCCTGGGCCTCTGAAAGGGGATGTGTGTGCTTTTACTCTTGCATATAAGCTAAAGTCTGGTGCAGCCCCACAAGCTCAGAGTCTGGGTACCCAGGGCAGCTCCCCATACTCGGTCAGAAAGCAGAGCGGAGCGGGGCTTTATCACTCAGGTACCCAGCAAGAGCATTTCCAGTTCTTTCTAAAAGATAATTGTTGTGATGATTTTTGTTCTGCACAAGCACCGTCATTGTATTGAACAGAAATAAGAAAAAGATTCAGCCACAGATTTTTCCCATCAAATGAAAAGATTTTTCTTTTCAGGATCTCTTCCAAGTCCTGGTGTATGATGAGCAGAGAACAACTTTTACATAATGGCAATTCTGAAGTAGATACATTTGAATTCTGCTTTGAAATTTAACTTTATATCATGGGTGGTTTTCCACGCGACCAACAAAATCCTGACAAAGTCAATCACTCTCTTGTTAAAGGGATACGGTATATACTTTACTTACCCATTCCCTGGTGGCTGTTTCATTGGTTTTTTTTTTTTTAATTAATGAATTTATTTTTTGGCTGCATTGGATCTTCGTTGCTATGTGAGGGCTTTCTCTAGTTACGGAGAACAGGGGCTACTCTTCATTGGGGTGTGAGGGCTTCTCATTGCGGTGGCTTCTCTTGTTGTGGAGCACGGGCTGTAGGCGCGCGGGCTCTGTAGTTGTGGCTCGCGGGCTCTAGAGTGCAGGCTCAGTAGTTGTGGCGCTCGGGCTTAGTTGCTCCACGGCATGTGGGATCTTCCCAGACCAGGGCTCGAACCCGTGTCCCCTGCATTGGCAGGCGGATTCTTAACCACTGCACCACCAGGGAAGTCCCTATTTCATTGTTTCTGATTTTTAAACATCATAAACAATGTGTAGGGAACCTGTGCTTGTAGCTTTTTCTTTCCTCTGGATTATTTCCTTGGGATAAATTCCCAGAAGTTTTACTCCAAAAGAGGGCATGGGCATGTTTACAGTTCTTCCCATGTACCACCAGGGGTCTTTCCAAAACCTTTTTGTACCAGTTTATATGCGTAAACAGCGACGTAGAACTGTGGGTTTCCCTGCAATTTTGGCAGCATTCTGTATGATTTTTCTTCATGTTTCCAAGTTAATAGGCATAAAATGGCCTTTCTGTATATTTTTTATTGCTTTTCTGTGTTTATGAATGACCTTGAACCTTTCCCCTTGTTTTTGTGGTTATTGTATTTGTGCTTGAACACACTGTGTCTCTAGCCTTTGTCCTTTTGTTGTTGTTGTTGAGATCTTTATTTTTTCCATTAATTTTTACGAGCTCAAGACAGAGTAAAGATATGAACCCTTTATACATTTTTTTCTGCTGGAAGTTTCCCATGCCACAGTATATTTCTTTCTGACCTTGTAGTCTGGGTTTGCTATATAGGGCTGGTTGCGTCTGTGTACTTCATACGTAGGATAAGTTCAAGGGGAATGGGTTGAGTGGTGGTGAAGAGGGGGACGACCCTGGTGGGAGCTGGGCAGGTACCTGTGGCCCCCAAGTCGTGGTGTGACGCCATCATGCTCCCACAAGCATCCTCAGGGCTGCCCAAGGCCTGGCTGTCAGTACCTCCCATAGTGGGACCCAAGCTTCTACTGGACATTCCCAAGGATATGAGGGTACTCATGCTGTCCTCGGCAAGGCCTCCGGGTCTGGGCTGGGAGGAGGGCGGGCAGAGCCTCCATGTTCTATGGGTGATACTCTAAGCTGGTCCCATCTGGAATATATCAGGGCCGGCGCAGCCATGGTGAGGCATTGGTCACACGCCACACCCTGGCCTTGAACAGGGCTTCCCAGTCTTCCCACATCATCACACACAGAGGGGTAAAGGGAGGCACTGCCCATTCCCAAAATCAAGAGTCCAAGGGAAGCCTGGAGGCCTGAGGAGAAACATTCGGCGTACCTGTGTGCATTCACTGATTTTGGGTTTTTTTTAATTAATTAATTTATTTATTTTTGGCTGCGTTGGGTCTTTGTTGTTGCATGCGGACTTTCTCTAGTTGTGGCCAGCGGGGGCTTCTCATTGCAGTGGCTTCTCTTGTTGCGGAGCACGGGCTCTAGGTGCACAGGCTTCAGTAGTTGTGGCACGTGGGCTCAGTAGTTGTGGCTCACGGGCTCTAGAGCACGGGCTCAGTAGTTGTGGCGCACGGGCTTAGTTGCTCCGTGGCATGTGGGATCTTCCCGGACCAGGGCTCGAACCCGTGTCCCCTGCATTGGCAGGCAGATTCTTATCCACTGTGCCACCAGGGAAGTCCCTGCATTTACTGTTGAAGTTGGGAAGCTCTGCCTTGAAGATGCACTCGGCTCAGGGTACAAAGGTTACTGATGCTGGGCTTCTCTTCAAGGCCCTTGGACGTTAACCATCTCCTCAAGGTCCTCCCAACTATGCCCACTGCCCAGTCCCAAAGCTACTCCTGTAGTTTTAGGATTTCCTTTCCCCAGCAACCCACTTCCAAGTATCTAAATGTGTATTTGTTTTCTTTTTAAAAAATGTTTTTTTATTAAAGTATAGTTGATTTACAATGTTGTGCCAGTCTCTGCTGTACAGCAAAGTGACTCAGTTATACACATGTAGACATTCTTTTTTACATTCTTTTCCATTATGGTTTATCACAGGATGTTGAGTATACTTTTGTGTACTCTACAGTAGGACCTTGTTGTTTACCCATTCTAAGTGTAATAGTTTGCATCTACTATATTTGTTTTCTACTGCAGAGTAATGAAATATTCCCAAATTTAACGGCTTAAAACAAAAATGAACATTTATTACTACACAGTTTCTGTGGGGCAGAGATTCTGGGGTACCCTAGTTGGGAAGTTCTTGCTTAGGGCCTCATGGTGTCTCATGGTTGCAGCCGGCATGTTGGCTTGGGCTGCAGTCATCTGAGGGCTGGAGTTCCAAGGTGACTCACTCATATGGCGGGCGACTCAGTTATACACATGTAGACATTCTTTTTTACATTCTTTTCCATTATGGTTTATCACAGGATGTTGAGTATACTTTTGTGTACTCTACAGTAGGACCTTGTTGTTTACCCATTCTAAGTGTAATAGTTTGCATCTACTATATTTGTTTTCTACTGCAGAGTAATGAAATATTCCCAAATTTAACGGCTTAAAACAAAAATGAACATTTATTACTACACAGTTTCTGTGGGGCAGAGATTCTGGGGTACCCTAGTTGGGAAGTTCTTGCTTAGGGCCTCATGGTGTCTCATGGTTGCAGCCGGCATGTTGGCTTGGGCTGCAGTCATCTGAGGGCTGGAGTTCCAAGGTGACTCACTCATATGGCGGGCAAGTTGGTGCAGGTTGTTGGTGGGAGACCTTGGTTCTCCCCACATAGGTCTCTTGAGTGTCCTTGAGACATGGCAGCTGGCTTCTCCCAAAGCCCAAGATGCAGAAGAGCAAATGGAAGCCACACACCATCACCTCCACCCAACTCTATGGGTCTCACAGACCAGCTGATTCTTTGAGGGAGGAGGCTACACAAGGGTGTGAATTCCAGGAGGTGGAGACCATTGGGGGCCATCTTGAAGGCTGTTATGGGCTGAACTGTGTCCTTGTAAAATTCCTGTGTTGACGTCCTAACCTCCAGTACCCTCAGAATTGTGACTGTTTGGGAAGATGGGGCCTTTAAAGAGGTGACTAAGTTAAACGGAGGTCATATGGGAGGACCTTAATCCAACAAGACTGCTTATAAGAAGGGGAAATCAGGACAGGGACACACACAGAGGGAAGACCATGGGAGGACGCACAGAGAGGTCAGCCATTTGCAAACTAAGGAGAGAAACTTCAGAAGGAGCCAACCCTCCTGACATCTTGGACTTCCGGCCTCCAGAACCAAGAGGAAACAAAATTCTGTTGTTTAAGCCACGCAGTTTGTGGTACTCATTACCACAGCCCTATAAACTACTACAAAGGCTGACCATCACAGCTGTCAAGCAAAAAAAAAAAAAAAAAAAAGAGCGGCAAAAGGCTGATGACCACGCCAGCTGTCAAAAAGTGACGTTTTACTGTCACACAGGTTCAAACACAGATAGATCTGGTGTCTCTTCTTGAGGGTGGTGACCCAAAAGACATTCCTGAAAGATCTTAAAGCAAGTCAGATCCCTCAGAACTTACGGCTCCTCTTGGGACTTCCCTGGAGGTCCAGTAGTTAAGACTTCCCGTGCTTCCAATGCAGGGGGCGTGGGTTCAACCCCTGGTCAGAGAACTAAGATCCCACATGCCGCGTGGCATGGCCAAAAAATTTGAAAAAAAACAAAAAACAAAAAACTTACAGCTCCTCTAGTGGAAGAGAAACTGAAAGAAAGGTATGGAAGTGATTGATCAGTGCTGGTTCCAGAGAAACACCCGTGAAGCAGCATCCTAACACAGAAAGGACTGAACCTTCCCACAGACCCGGGCATGAACTTAGGAAAGCAGGCCTCCAGAAAGCTCCCTTGGCTGGGCCTCCACTATGGGACGTCATTTCCTGCTGCAGCTACATTTTCTGAGTGGGCTCCAGGGATTCTATTTCCTTAAGAAGAGAATGAGAAAAACGACACAATGGACGTCAAAGGCTGGGCTTAAGGCCACCCCAAGGCCAAGTGTGGGCAGGCCTGGACTTTTCAGCCAAAGATCAAGGTGCCAGGGGTTCCCACTGCCAAGAAAGTCTCTTAAGAGCAACCAGCCTAATTACCTGAATAAACACAGGTTGTAAAGAGCGATTCACTTCAGTTTCAGTGTTAAACAGTAGCCCCCCCACCAAAAAAAAAAGTTGAATATCTTGTTATCACATGTATTGGGGTGGAGGGTAGTTTGCCAGGCAGAGAGGTGCAAACAGAATCAGCCTAGGAGGGAAATAACCACTTAAAAAAAAAGAATCCTGCCAATGGTTCAGAGCTCAGCATCAACAAGGAAATGGTCAGACCTGAATAGGACCTGAATTATCTTGGGCCTCTTCCTAAAAACACACTGTGGGTTCTTTGCTTCTCACCAAGATAAATGCTTTCACTCCCAGGGTAGCTATGAGTGCAGAAGCATATGCGTCTGTAAAATCACGCTGGTCACAGGACCTCCTGGGTCCAAGAGGATTGTTGTCTTATGAATGGGAGTCTCTTCCCCCCCACCCTTCCTCTGTTAGTCTTAAAGAATATGGTCAGGCACATGTCCTAAGAAAATATAAAGTTTCCAGGGCTCTTATACAATTCTGGCAAGAGCATGGATTGGTACAACTCTTCTGGATAATGGTTTGGTGGTGTGTATCAAAAACTTTAACATTCTGAATGCCCTTTGACAAAGCAGTGTACTTTCAAGAATTAGAAACTATCATGCCGGTGTGCAAATATTTATCTCTAAAGATGTTTCACATAGAATTCTTTATAGCATTAAACAATGGAAATCATCAGAATGTCTACCAGTAGGGTATTGTAAATACAGCTGATACATCCATAAAGTGAGAATCTCCACAGCTCTTTAAAATGATGCTTATGTTAAAATGTTCACAAATATATTAATAAATGAGAAAAAATAGCATACAGAGTAATGTGTACATGATCCCATTGAGGGGGAAGGACATTTAAACATAGAAAAGTGACTAGAAGGATGTTCTTTAAAGGTTAACCTTTTTTTCTTATTTGTGGGATCTACTGAGGATTTTTATTTTCCTGGTTTAGGCATATTTGTGATTTTCAAGTTTTCAACTACAAACATGTTTTTATTTTGAAACAGAAAAAAATAATAGTTTACAGAAAAAAAATAATAGTTATTATAGGACTTCTAAGAATAACTTCATAATTCATACTGTTACTTCTTCACAATGTAGGTCGCTTATACAGAAATCATACAGCGCATTCTCAAATCTCTTTGAGATTTAAGGTTTTTTTTTTTTCAACTGATAAATGTGCTCGGAGAAGAACCCCAGATAATAATGAGGCTCCTAAAGACAACAAAAATATTCACAATCAACCCTGTGCATCCACAAAGTAATGAAAAATAATAATAAAAATAAACTGCGGGTACTGGGGAGAGATAAATTAAGAGTTTGGGATTAACAGATACACACTATATATAAAGTAAGTAAACAACAAGGACCTACTGTATAGCACAGGGAACTATACTCAATATCTTGTATAATGATAACCAATAATGGAAAAGAATCTGAAAAAGAATATATATGTATAACTGAATCACTTTGCTATACACTTGAAACTAACACAGCATTGTAAATTAATCATACTTCAATAAAAAACTTTTTAAAGAAACTGGAAGAAAATTCAAAGGATACATCTTTACTCCTAGGTAAACTTTTCATGGCTTCTGGGGCAAACTGAGTTATACAAAAGAATAGTTTATCATTACATTTGCAGAAAAATTTACATTTCTGAAAAAAATCGCCCCGGAGACCATCGTATTCAAAAGCTGTCTTCTATCCAGACATGAATTTTATTTTTCCTTTTAAGAAAGTTCATTTTGTATGCTTTCATTTCAAAGCAATGTAAACTCAAAAACTTGGAAAGTATCTTAAAATCAATAGGGGGAAAGAAAAAACTTTCCCATCAGCCAAAAATATCCCGTTACCATCTTGGTGATTCTCCTTACAATGTTTTTAAATTTTTGCCTATTTGCAGGTTAAACTTTAATATTTAGGTCTGATTGTACCATATGCTTGTTTTCACTTAACAGGACCAAAGAAGGCATATAACTTAGACTATAAATTAAGTCCCAAAGGCCTTTTGCAGAAGTACCATTTTCCCATCTAACATAAGTGGCGTGATGTCAGTGACGGTATCTGACATACATTGTGTGCTGGCATTGGACCGTCTAAACGTAGCATTTGTGGAATGGTCACACCGACCAGTAAGTCAGCCCCGTAACTTCATTGTCCAGCTGAGGAAACAGGACTAGCAAGGGGGCTGAGGTACCCACTGCCCCATCCTCCTCCTCACAGCTGCTACAGACAGAGGGTCTTCTGGACTCTTAACCATAGGAGGTATTCCATTCAACCTTAGAGACAGCTGGTGAGAACAGGTCACGTTTATGTGGGCTTTGACTTCTGCAGTTGCTTCATACAAATCTCACAGAGAGACAGTGAAAAAGATGTTCCTCGTGCTACGCAGGAGGGACACAGAGTCTCGGTGAGTTGAGCAGATACCAGGTGCTGGGCAAACAGCAGAGAAACTCCCATGCGCTCCAGGAGCTCTCATCCAATGAGAGATCCAGGCACAAAAGCAGCTAACCTAACCCAACACAACGCACCGTAAGCAACACAACTGCCCACCGCAGACCCCAGCTCCGTGCAGCAGCCCTCTCCGTGGGGCATCCCCCTTTGTGCTCTGGGAGCCATTGCCCTTGCCCCTTAGGCTTGGGGTGGCAGCATCTCACTGCTGTTCCTTGCCCCGGGGTCCTGCACCATCCTTCGAGGCGTTCACATCCCATTCACACCTTTGTAAAGTCTCTTTATCAAGCTTGCTTTACATTGTCCGATTTGAGCGCTGGGTGGCCTGCCTGAACCCTGACGATACCCACTGCTCACGTTACTATTCTCACGTACTTGATGCTCAGGCATTTAAAACATTTCATTCCATCTTCATTGGCTGCTTGATTTGCTCTGTTTACTTTTCTTTCATTCATAAGAATGCACCAAATTAGGTCTAGCAAGATGCCTCCTTTAGACTGGAGTATTCAGAAGCAGTCAGAAAAAAGATGGATCTATTCCAAGCCAGAGCAAGTTGCAGAGAAGAACTGACCCAGGGACCAACAGGAGGATGACAGCTTCCTGAAGCCCCTCCAGGCAGCTTTTCTCCGCACAGATTTGAACTCACGGATCACACCCCGCCCCCTCCCCCCACACACGTACCAAACACATTCTAAAGCCAGATATATGGGATGTTTGCATTCCCTGGTGTCCATGCCAGCCCACTCATTCATTCATTAAATATATCATTGTTGGGTGCCTGCTGTGTGCCCAACACTCCAGTGATCAGGCATCGTGGAATTGGACTTAGCAAAATAAATCAGAACCTTCATGAATATATTCAGATCAAGTGCTTTTATAATAATGTTCCTCACCATTTGTTGAGATACACATATTTTTGTTTTTATTTTTAGAAGATGTTGGGGGTAGGAGTTTATTAATTAATTTATTTATTTTTGCCGTGTTGGGTCTTCGTTTCTGTGCGAGGGCTCTCTCTAGTTGTGGCAAGCGGGGGCCACTCTTCATCGCGGTGCGCGGGCCTCTCACTATCGCGGCCTCTCTTGTTGCAGAGCACAGGCTCCAGACGCGCAGGCTCAGTAGTTGTGGCTCACGGGCCTAGTTGCTCTGCAGCATGTGGGATCCTCCCAGACCAGGGCTCGAACCCGTGTCCCCTGCATTAGCAGGCAGACTCTCAACCACTGCGCCACCAGGGAAGCCCGAGATACACGTATTACATACATTTAGATATATCACAAAAATATGTACATGTATATTCACACATACACACATACATATATACATATATGTTTGTAGGGTCCATATATTTTTATATGTGTGAATATATAATATACACATATTACATAAACAAATATATAACTTATATATTTTATATATGTGTGTGTGCATATATATATGTGTGTGTGTGTATTTATTTAATTTAATTGTCCTTTCCTCAAGATCATTGTCTTTCCAGCTTTGTGGTGTTTACCACAGATCCTTCCTTTCTTTTTTTTTCTTCCTTTTTTTTGGTTTAGCCATACCGTGCTGCTTATGGGATCTTAGTTCCCCAATCAGGGATTGAACCCACGCCCTCAACAGTGAAAGTGCAGAGTCCTAACCACTGGACCTCCAGGGAATTTCCAAACAGATCCTTCCTTTCAACTGGACTCTTTCGCGGATCTCTAGTTAACATAAGAGATGGAGGTGGAGCTTCCCTGAGCTGTGAGCTTTCCCACCTTTCTCTAGGTGCGTGTCCCGGTGGTACCTCCGGCCGGTTGTGGATAGAGGCCCATGCGCTGGGTGGCAAAGAGTCAGGGCGACGCTCAGCAGGCCTGATGGAAGGGGAATGGGGACCAAAGATGCCTTCACGGAAGACAGTCTGGGGCCAAAACCATAGACCGATGAGCCTCTGAGAGAAAAGGGTCAGAAAAAGAGAAGCGAGCGTCTCTAGTAAGAGACAAATTCACGGCCCAGATAACCTGAAAGGCCGACACCTGGAGACAAGGGCTAAACACGTGAGTCAAATGGGCTAGCAGAGCATCTGACCCAAACAGCTGTCAAATAAGTAAATGGTAGTTCCTCTTCTGAAAGCACCGACACTCGAACTGTGTTCCAGAGGACCCCAGATTCTGAGGAGGTACCCCAGGGACGAGCAGCCATCCAAAGGTGGGAAAGCTCACATCTCATCTTTGTATATCTACACGTATAAAAATATACGAAGCGTATATATATATATGGGCCATATAAACATATATGTATATATGTATGTGTGACTATATATGTACATATATATATATATATATGTACATATGTGTGAATATATGTATATATTGGGTTGGCCAAAAATTTCATTTGCTTCCAGAAATTTCATTCGGTTTTAAGTAGCAATAAGACATACATTTTTCATTTTCACCAAGAACTTTATTGAATAACATATTCACTAACTGAACGGACTTTTTGGCCAACCCAATATATGGTTTCTCTTGCTTCTGGTTCCATTTGAGTCCTTCTTGCACCCCATTTCCACTGGCCTTTGTGCACCCCTGTACCCCACTGCTGATTTACCCCTTCCCTTCTCTTCCTGAGGAATCTATTTCAAGACTTTCTTCGTCTGAGCACCTGGTGGTGAGGACATCCGAAGCAGGTCTCCAGAGCCCAGGGGGAGTTTCGGAAGGGATGGAGGTTCTAACCTTACCTTTGTTCTTTTGTTCTGTAATCCTTTGAGCATCAGGCCCCGTGGAAGGTGCCGGGAGCAGGAGGTGCCCATCTAGTCTGGAGACAGACTAAGGAGCAAATAAGTAGAGCTGTGTGACAAGAGCTATGCAAGGAGCAGTAGAGTCAGAGAGAAGGAAACCGCTAACTGCAGCCTGAGGGGTGGGAGCCATGGCGAAGTGACTGCTGAGCAGACAGAGGGGACGCGTGTTGCGAGCAGGCAAGAGAGCATATGCAAAGGTACAGAGACACGGACGATGACAGCCTGGCCTTCTGGAGAGGCAGGGTGCTCTGCCGGCTGGGGATACAGGCTGCGGTGGGAGAATGGCAGCCAAGGAAGCTAAACGAGGGGAGAGGAGTGAGTCTCATGGGGGTCTGTACGCGATTCTGAGGGGTTGGACTTGATCTCTTGGTCGGGTGGGTGGGGACCAGATCTTAAGGAGGAGAGTGAGAGGATTGGAAAGAACATTCTGAGGGCAAAGAGGAGAAGCATGGGAAGTGGAAGACAACGAGGGAGGGAGACCGGTTAAAAGATTTCCTGCAAGAGTGACAGGGTTGAAGCTGAAGCTGCAGCTGCGCACTGAGGAGGGATGGTTCTAGCACCGAGTATGAGACCGGGAGGACGCTTGGGGGACGCAGCCGGGGCTTCTGCCCGGGCTGCCTAGAGGATGTCGCAGCAGCGTGACTGACAGCAGGATGTGGGAGAAAAGCAAGCTGAGGTTGGGTCGCTTGGGTGTTGGTGGGGGAGGGGAACATGGTGGATGTCACGTGAGGAGTGAGAGGTTCCTGCGGAAACAGTGAAGGCAATCCATTATGGGAGCTGGAAGCGGTCGGGTGCCCAGTTTTCCGATGCTCCAGGTGGACGTGGGCCCAGACGGCGTGTGCAGGTGCAAGAAGAGAGCCCAGGCTGATGAAGGACCTCCTGTGGGGCGAGCAGGCCTGCAGGCGGCTCTGGGATGGAACAGTCAGACAGATGGGGGAGAAGGGCACCAGGCAGCCAAGGTCAGGGAGGAACCCTCCGGCAAGAGGGTTCAGGCACCCAGAGTTCCGGAGATGGGCGAGGATTAGGACCGGCCGCATCTCTCTGCTAGGGCAGTAGTAGGTCCCTGTGCTCTGAGGGAAGGGACCCTTGTCAGGGTGTGTTGAGGGCCGAGGCACATTGAAGAACGGCTGGGACGTGGGTGGAGGGAGACACAGCGGAGGTGGGGGGCATGGAGGACCTTTCCAGAATCCTGACTGTGAAGGAAAGCGATAAGGCTGGAGAGAGGTTCTGGGATTGGACTGCAGGGGTTTTGTTTTTACAGGGTAGAGGAGTTTGTCATCTGTAAGGCATGAACAGACAGCAGAAGAAAAGTCCTGTGAGGGGACTGCCCTGGCGCGCCAGTGGTTAGGACGCCACGCTTTCACTGCCACGGCCCGGGTTCAGTCCCTGGTTGCGGAACTAAGATCCCGCAAGCTACGTGGTGTGGCCAAAAAGAGAAAAGTCCTGTGACTGGGGTTCCCTGCCGCTGGGCCCCTGTGCTCTCCCGGAGACCAGCTTCATAGCGTCAGCCCTCGGGCTCTGCGGGCATGCACGTCCCACGGGCATCTCAGGATCTGAAAACTTTCTGGAATGGTCCTTCCCCTCTGAAAGGCAGAATGGTTTTTTATTTTGTTCTGTTTTATTTTAATGAATTTACCATCTCGTCCTATATATGTAATATAAACAACCTATTAGATATTAACTAACCTATTATAGATTATATAAGCAACTTATGATACATAATAATATATCCTATCCTACATATAGTCTCTCTAAAATATAAGATAGTATAATAAACAACCTATCGCATGGGGTTGTTGAAACATTGTATCAGTTCATATATAAGTGCTGAGAGCAGAGCCTGGCAGAATGTTAGCTGTTATAGTGAGCTGAACTTTGCAAGGTCTCTAGAATTCTCTTCTTCTCCATTCCCTTCTCTTCCAGCCCTTAACTCCTCCCAACGTGTATTACTAAAATTGCTTCCAAACTAGTCTCCCTGCCTTTGGTTCCTTTTCTCTCCCAGGGCATGCCATACACTGTCCGCAAAGGAAGTAGCATCAGGGCGTTTTTTAGGCTCCCTGTTGCTTGCAGAATAAAGTTCAAACTCTTTAGCCCAGCGTTCCGAGGTAGCTTGGTCCTGCTCCATTTTGCTTTTCCGGCTCATCTACTGCATCTTCCTTGCCCACGCCCGCTATTCCAGCTCACGCTCAGCCCCTAGACTCCCACGAAGTGCTTCTGGCCCACTTGCCTTGGTGTTTCTACCTTTCTCTCTTTGCCTGCCTCTGTCCAATTCATGCCTCTTCTCCCATGACCAAGCCCCTCTCCTCCATAAAGCCTGTCTTGACCGCTCCGCTCCCCGCAGCAATCTCTCCTGCCTCCGACCCCATCACCTCTTGTCTGGACCGATCACTGCTGACGCTCACTCTGTGTTTCACATTATTAGCCATCAGGTTAATGTGGGTTTTGTCTCTCCAGCCCCATCCGACATCCTGCAAATGCAAGACAGGCCTCTTCTGACTTGTTTTTCAGACGGTACCAAGCCCAGTGCCTTGTCCTCCGTACGTGTTCAATTAATATTGACTCATTGTGATGGCATCGTGCCAGGATGCTGAAAACCATGTCCTTATGTTTATTCATCCATCTATCCTTTTGTTCACTCATTCATTCGTTATTATTGGATTTCCACAGTGGACCAGGCTGTGGGAATTAGATAAGGAACAAAATAGAAATAGTCCCTGTCCTCATGGAGCTTATGTTCACACAGGGGAGAAGGAGTCTCAAAATTAACCAATAACTAAAATATTTCAGAGAGGTAATGCTCATAAAAGAAATACGAATCTAGTATATGTATAACTGATTCACTTTGTTGTAAAGCAGAAACTAACACACCATTGTAAAGCAATTATACTCCAATAAAGATGTTAAAAAAAAAAAAAAGAAACAAACATGAATCTTTATTCAATGTTCTACATGTTTTGCCTCTTCTGTATGCAGGGCCCGTTACCTGACTGGGGGGACAGGGGCAGTGCCCAGTGCAAGATGCAAATACAGGGCCAGGGGCAGTGCCCAGTGCAAGATGCAAATACAGGGCCCCTTGTCCAAAACTACGTAAGGATTTCCGGCCAGTGACAGCAGAGCATTAGAGCAGTCTGCTTAAAGTAAGCCTTTCCAGGCCTGCCTGTGTAGTATTGATACTTAGCCCATGCGGGGTGCTTTGATGAGACAGAAAATAATCAGAGAAACAATCTCCATGAGATGTGAAATCCAGCTCAGTATACTTATTTACAGAAAATAACAGAAGCTACATGGTGGCCATACATGGAATCCAACTAACAGGAAGTTCTTGATGTTTTTTGCCTCTCAGATTGCTTGTCTTACTCGGCTTTGCAAGTATTATCCAGGAGGTGTTATGGGAAGCAGAGATGCAAAATTCTCGTCAACAATCACCATTTCGGAAGCCCCTGTCTTCCAGGAGTGAAGAAATACCTCACTGTCACCTACGCATGTGGTAAGAATCCACCCTCCACAAGCTGCTTGGAGACCCTGCCTCTTGGGGAGGTGGTGAGCAAGTGAAGAGAAGGAGTTTTCCAGCAACAAACCATTGCATTCACTCTACCCTGAAACTGTGCTGTCATCCCAGATATTCGCGAGCCTTTTCTCCTATCCCTTATCCTTGTTTATGACATTCGCCTCAGATAAGCGATCGAATTGTCTCTGGTCCACATTTGTTTTAAAAGTGCTTTTAGCAATCAGACTGGCAGCAAGCGAGGTGGGCAGGAAAAGAACAAGCAAATGGGATAAAATGGATGTCACTGAGAAGAATTATTTTAATCTGGGTTCTTAGGAGGCTCTGAAATTTATGGGTACGTCACACAAGCTCACTCAGTATTGCTTGACTCCTAGTTAATCTTCCATCCCAGCCTTTAGGCTGTAAAATGACTAATTCTCGGGCTTCCCTGGTGGTGCAGTGGTTGAGAGTCCGCCTGCCGATGCAGGGGACGCGGGTTCGTGCCCCGGTCCGGGAAGATCCCACATGCCGCGGAGCGGCTGGGCCCGTGAGCCATGGCCGCTGAGCCTGTGCGTCCGGAGCCTGTGCCCCGCACGGGGAGAGGCCACAACTCTCTATGCTGCTGACAGCCGTTTTATCGACATACCCCCGGGGATAAGCCAACAGATCAAATGCTTACCCCACAGCCATTAAATATGTTACATGACAGCATCACTTTGTTTTCCTAGTGTCTTCAAATAATAAAATGAAATTGCTCATTCATTCGATTACAATTTTATAAAGCTGCCTTTAAAAATCAGGTGTTAATTACCCTCAGAGGGTGCCGTGGATTTCCGGTTTGTAATCCTGACATGTGAACTGGTTTTTAGAGGTGTTTTTTCTTTTCTTTGTTTTTGAAATAAGTATAGAAGCAAAGGGAAAGCAAAGAACATCATAACTGAAGAACCCAATACTTTTGCTCATGGAAACCCCTTTCCCCCTGCCAGATACCCCTAGCCTTTCTTTTTTTTTTTTTTTTTTTTTTTTTTGGTAACAGCTTTATTGAGCTATAAATCACAAACTATACAATTCACCCATTAATCATACAAATCAGCGATCTTAGCAGAGTCACAGAATTGTGCGACTCCCACCATAACTAATTTAAGAACATTCTCATCACTCCCCCAAAGAAACCCTGGACCCTTTAGCAGTCACTTCTCGATCCACCCCTCACCCTCCAGTCCCACCCTAAGCAACCACCACTTTCTGTCTTTACTGACTTGCCTCTTCTGGACATTTCATATAAATGGAATCGGACAATATGTGGTTCTTTGTGACTGGCTTCTTTACCTAGTATATGTTTTCAAGGTTCATCTATTTGGAGTACGTGCCAGTACTTCATTCCTTTTTATGGCCCAATAATATTTTGTTACATCCCCAGCCTTTTCTATCCTGAGCTCAAACCGTTGTCCTCTACAATATCAAAGCTGTAATGGGCACAGTGAAGTGACTACATGATTGTATTCCCAAAATAATAGCACCCACACTCACATTCCAGGAAGCATGGTTTTATTTGCTCCAGTCTATATTCTGGCTCCCATGTAAAGCAGCTCTGGGTAGCATGGAGCCCATTCTGGCTGAGTTTCCTCAAGATACCAGACAGATCACTCTGAAGTTCTAGTAACTTCAGGCCTCTCCAGCTGAGCGTTGAAGGAAGGGCAGGACATTAACCTGCAAATAAGGTGGATTTCCTGGTGTGCCTTCACAGGCGAGGCCAGAGCATTTCCCAGGCTGAGGCTCCTCTTCGCTAAGGGAAGGTGGACTTTCAGAGCCTGGGGGTCACGTGTTCCAGTCCAAGCTACCTCTCCCTCATTCACTCGTTCAGCACATTGTGGGCGTTTTAGTTAAAAAAGAAAAGAAGACGTTGTCCGTGTCCTCATGGAATTATCAGCTGGGGGAGAGAGATGGGCATTAAACAAATAACCAGAGAAATGTGTCGTTACCCACTGTGATAAATGATGCTTCTGAAAAGGACAGGATGCCATGCGGAAGGATAACAGTGGAGGGGCCCTTTTAGCTGGTGGGAGGTGGGGGAGTGGAGAAGTTTTCCAAAGAGAACTTTCCTCTGAGGTGAATTTGCCCCTGTCCTCTGAGGCGGGGCAGGTGTGAGCTGGCAGATGCTGAGTGGGGGAGAGGAAGGCAGTGGGTGAGGAGGAAGGTGGATGAGGTAGCACGGGAGGGGCCAGGACCAGATCCCACAGGGTCCTGGGAGGAGGTGCCACTGGAGGGTTTTAAGTAAGGGAGTCATTTGGTGATGATTAGACCCTTAGAGGACCACTCCAGCTGTAGGGTGGAGGGTGGGCTAGAGCGGGATGGAAGCAGAGACCAGTCAGACAGCAGCAGGCAATGACTCGGACCCGAATCGCGCTAGAGGACGTGGTCAAAACTGGGTGGATTTGAGAGGTTTGGGAAAGTAGGAAGACATTCGAGATGCTGGAGAGACCTGGCCTATTTGGGCAAGATTGGGGTCCAGAGAAGGTGACAAGGGCGGGAAAGATTTGTCCCTTGTCACAAAGGGGTGGGGCAGAGGCTCTGGGAATGGATGGAGGGAGGGCTTGGGGTTCCCAGTGCATGGCCCCTGTCTTCTCAACCTTCTCAAGATAAGTGTGAGCTGATGTGGTCCGCTGTGAGGACTGCGGGGAGGGGAGAGGGGTTACAGGAGATGGGAGAAGGTCTGAAGTAAGGGCCGTGGGGACCAGAGGGCAGGCTGACTTCGGAAATGGCGATGGTGATGGTGCTGGGGGCGTTGAGAGCCCGGGGGGTTGGCGGTCAGCGTTCTGGGGGACCCTGCTCTGCCCAGTGGTGGGTCCCTCCCTCAGGGCCAGCTGCTTGAGGGCCGGCACGGAGCAGAGAGCTCCTCCAGACTCACTGGGCAACGGGGAAGGGTCTGGACGAGGTCGAAGGATGGCGGAGGAAGCATCCAAGTGAGTCCGCTTGAGGGTGGGAAGCCGAGGTCACAGAGGGGGCTTTGCATCTTGGTTTCGGACGTGGGACCGTGGACAGTGGCCCCCTGTCGTGAGCGTGGCTCCCCAGGAGTTATCCCAAAGGGAGGTGGTGACTCTCAGCCTGAGGCCACTTAATGTTCCCAGCCCAGCCCCGACCGTCCAAGCAGACACCTTCTAAGGCAACTTCTAACCACCTTCTAAGTGGTTGACATTTTTTTTTAAGTGGTTGACATTTTAAAATTATTTCTCCCCCTGACAGGTGGCCCTTCACTGTGAAACCTGAATCATTAAAACATGATTTGCAATGTCTGCATATTTTTTAGATTAGCAGATGGGCATGAAAGGTTTTACATTTTAAAAAAATGAGTTCTACTGATGTGGGAGTTGATACAAAAACAGAGGATGTCAGGAATTAATTTCTAAGCGACTCTGTCTTACTTGGGACTCTCTGGATATGAACGAAGAAAACAAGTTGAGCTGGTTTGAGCCGAAAGGGGGTTGAGGTTGGGGAGGTACCCTGAGGCTTGAAGGCCATCTCCAGAAGCCAGGGCAGGAAAGCAAGGCCTCAGGGTGGGCCGAAGCTGGAGACTTCATGGTGATGGCAGCCGTCCCTCACCTCTCTCTCTCCCTCTCTCCCTCTCTCTCCCTCCCTCCCTCTCTCTCTCTCTCCCTCTCTCTCTCTCTCTCTTTCTCTCTCCCTCTCCCTCCCTCTCTCTCCCTCCCTCCCTCTCCCTCCCTCTCTCCCCCTCCCTCCCTCCCTCCCATCACCCTCGCCTCCTGCTGCTTCCCCTTTCCCAGCAAAGGAAGACAGAAAATCAGAAGCAATCATAGCTCCCTTTATGGAGAAAACTGTTACAGGGAGAGGTGAACTGTCCTTGGTGCTTTGGTGCACACCCTTGGACCAGAGCAAAACTTAGAGCTTTAGCTAAGGAATTTCCCAAACCTAGTCAAGATCCACTGGGATTTGCTAAGGAGTTTGAGTTAACCATCCGAACCTATGAGCCCAGCTTTGCAGATCTATATCAATTAATATAGCTGTTAGTTTCTGGAAGCAAAGCACAGGAGCGGATAGAGAAAGCAGGCTGAAAGACGCCCTTAGAGAATTTCCATCTACATAGCCCGCAGACTGGAGCTGAATGCAGGCAGTTAGCTGGTAAATTACTCAGACTTATCCCAGGGCTTTTCCCCAAAGCCTTAGACTGGTCAAAGGTTCAGCAACGTAGACAAAAACCAGAGGAATCAATCCCTCCCTCCCTCCCTCCCTCCCTCTCCCTCTCTCTCTCTCTCCCCTCTGCAGACAGCCCTCTGACCCTGGGCTGGATGCCATACAGCCATCCCCCCAGCCCAAGTGATTCTTCTGTTAGATTTTTATGTTCGAACAATATGAAGACTGGCAATCTGGCAACCTAGTTCCGAATTTCTAACAGAGAGCTATTTAATTGGCTGGGCTGGGGTCCAGTAGCCCCCTCCTTTGATCTGCCTTGGCCAGAGGCCATGTGATGTGATTATAAACATGGCTGCTAGAGAGGGGCCCAGCCAACCCCCTACTCAAATCAAGATGCTCTTACCTAAGAGGCTCATGGAAGATCCACCCCAAGAGACATCTTTTCCACTACCAGGCTTCTTAACTGCAGCGTCCAACCGGGCTTTGCTATTCTACCCAGCAATCTTGCGGTGCCCACCCAGGAAATACCCCACCCCTTGGGTTGGGGAGAGGGTGCATCAGTGCTGTGAGCGATGTGGTCCCTGCCCTCGTGAGCTATAGGATGGAATGTGGTGATTCCAGGCCCTGGTGACTTGGGGGACCAGGAGGGCTTCCCAGGGGAGTGGCGTCTGAGGCGAGTGAGACCAGGTGTGTAAGGAGTCAGCAAGGTGAAGGGCAGGCACAAAGGCTGGGAAGTGAGCCCAGGAGCAGGACAGGGCGACCTTGGGGGATGGGCGACTAAGGATTGGCTTGTACCTAAGGGCAGCAGGGAGCCCTTGGAGGGTGTTCTCTGGGGACATAGGTCATCTGCATTTTGATAGGAACACTCCTCCCTATTTTATAGCTTCCTTTAATCCTGCCTTTCCCCCCCACGTTGCTCGTAGGCTGGGTGGAGAATTTCAGCATCTTGGTGTACCCTCAGGGGACTGATTCAGGCTGTGGGCCTTTTGCTTTTTGAACTGTAGGCGGTGCATCTGGCCGATGTCAAACCCCTCGGAGCACTCGGTCTTGCTGGAGCTCTTCTTTAATGCATGGCTAGACGAGGTCCTTGCTCTCAGTTTTTATCCAGGTTTTATTATTAGCCACATTTCTTGGACAGGATAGATTTCAGACTTTCCTCCTATTAGGAGGAGGCAGACCTGGAGAACGGCCTGCTCTCCCCTCACCCCGACGGGGAGGGCTTCTCCCTGGGTCCACAGCCACTGGTCCTTGAGGGTCACCAAGACAGAGGCACAGCCAGGATGCCCGCCCTGACAGTTCCTGAGAGGGACAGGAAACCCGCGGACCTCAGCCGGGGGCCTGCAGCTCCTCCCAGGAGATGGGTGCCAGGATTTGGGGGCAGGAGGGATGGTGGTACTGTAACCGAAAGAGGGGTCGGGCTGCTCGCTGCTTAAAAGGCAATAAAGAGGCCAGGTTGGTGGAAAGGGAAGTGTGCTTTCTTTTGGATGCCGGCAGCCTACGCGGGGCGGGCGGGAGGGGACGCCTGTCCAAAGGCCGACTCCCCCCACTGACAATCGGGGGGCAAGGGCTTTCATAGACGGAGGGAGGGGCTCCACGCGGAAACAGCACCGTCACCTCTGACGGTCATCTTGAAATTGGCCCTCGGTGGTCTGACCAGCGTCATCTTGATTGTTTTAAGTACAATTAATCTTCACTTCCAGGCTTGGTTTGTTCCCATTTCCTTGAGGCCAGTTCTTGGAATTGTGACACCTTACGTCATGGCTACAGTCTGGTCATCACGTAGTTAACTTCTCCCGCCTGGCGGGGGTTTCAGTATCTATAACACATCTCACAGGATATGGCTCAGAATATCATCTATAGCCCTTGAGAAGGAACTAAAAGTCCTTGACTATGCTTAATGACTAAACTATTATTATTTGGTCTCCTTTGACTGTGTTCCTTTCTTGCTGCATTTTCTCGCTTCTCTGATTAAACTTAGTCTTTGGCTAAAGTTTTTCCACAGGCAAAAGGCAGGCAGAGGACATAGGGGACAAGGACCATAAGGTCCTGCTCTGTTTCAGTACCAGGGTTGTGTGTAAAAGGAATGGATGCCAGGATCTGGGGACAAGAGGGATGGTGGTACCAGAATTTGGGGTACCCCCTTCTGTAGGTGCTAGGATTGGGGAATAGAAGGTGCCAGAATTGGGGACAGGAGGAATAGGTGCTGCAGGTTTGGGGCAGGCAGGATGGGGGGAATGACAGGATTCAGAGGTGCTCATGCAATCTGGGTACCTGTTGAGAGGAAGGAACAGTAAAGCAGAGATCTTTTTTGTCTCTGATGTGAAAATTTTGGGGGGGCTCTAATTTCAACCCGTGGAGGCTTCTTTCTTAAAGTCTACCCGGATCCAGGCTTGACACGGATTTATTCAGGAAAAAAAAATTCAGGAAGGGGGCCTGCCTAAATTTAGCAAACCACTGGAGCCCATTAGAATCATCATCTCTGGTTTCACCTAACAGGCTTGAGAGGGACTGTCTGAGTGGGAATTGCTTTGCCATCTTTATAATCCTTTAAAACAATCCTTTATCCGGTTCCCGAAGGCTGGACGTCCCAGCATCACAGAAAAGAGCAAGGACATATGTGAGTGAGACCAGGAGTTGAAGCTTCGCCCTTTGCTAGGTGAATGGTTCATCTCTGAGCCTCAGTTTTCCCATCTGCGGGAATGGGAATGCCGCGCATCTTCATGGGTCACTAAGAGGACTGCACAAGAGGCACTGTTTAAACGCTGAGCACAGGGCTCGGCACGTGGTGGGAACTCCATGAAAAGGGGTTTGCTGGCATTTTCACAAATGGACCTCAAGTGGAGAGGGACGGGTTTAGGGGTGGTAGTAAATGACACCCAGTCCCTGTCCTCATTCAGAATCAGTTTGAAACAGGAGACACGAGAATTGGACAGGTGTGTTGACACCTGTTGTTACGTTAAAGATCCTAAAAGATTCTCCCAGTACGAGAGCCATTTTCACGTAGTAAATCAGCAAGTTCCCTGACGTGAGCCTACAGCATACACAGGCGATTTAATGTTTTATTCTGCAAAGCTCATTCCTCTCCAAGCAATTCCTCCTTCTCGCGCTGGAAAGCCTCTGGCATTTGCAGGGAGCCCAGCCCTCCTGCGGCTGTATCTTGACTACAAGCCAGGAGGCAGACGTGGGAAAGAAGCACCACTCCTGCAGAGGGGACTTACTCCTGCTGAGGAATCAGGGCGCAGAAGTGATGGAGAGGTGGTTCATCAGAAAGCATCTGGGGCAGCCCAGCCCAGCTGTCTGGGGCACCGCCGGCGTCCCAGGATCAGCAGTGTGCCTGCCCCTTGGTCGGCCAAGGGGCATTCCTGGGGGGAGGGGCGGACAGCTTACACCGCCTCTGTCACCATCACTGTGCCGCCCTGGAAAGTGACCCTCGCTGCTGATGGTCACAAAGGCGCCAGGGCCTCCTGCATGTGGAAAATTCACAATTTAGGAACGTCCTCTGGTTGTTGATCCTGGGACATCCCCAAAAGACTTTTGTTAAGCACTTTGAGAAAGGAAATGAGGTTTTCTTGCTGCTAAAGATGGCTTACCACCTCTTTTCCAAAAAATCAGTGCAGTTGAACTTGCACGGTTTGTATTGGCTTCACTTCTATTTCCTGTTGCCACTTCTCCCAGATACCAGCTGAGCCGAACAAACAAAAATAATTTTCGGCAGCAAAAACATTTGGTTTCCTCTCCCTTCTCCCAGCTGGCTGTAGTGCACTGGCTCTTCAGAATTCTTGCTTTGGCCCCCTGCTCGGCTCCTGCTATACCCTCTTGTCCGCTTTGCCTGGAGGGTCTTGAGATCCGAATGGTTTATTCTTAAGGTCAGTTTGGAAGAATCTTTAACCATCTTCCAAAGGAGTCTATTTCACTGCCCTCTCTCTTCATCTTTCCGTCATCCTTTCTTATAATACTGAGAGCTGCATTCTAGCACAGAGACTTCGAATTCTCTCCGGGTTATTAAGGAAGCAATGAGTTAAAGAGCGTGAACAAAAAGTGGAATCGCAGCTGGGAGAGGTCAGTGATGAGCTTTGAGTTGGTCCCATTCATTTTGTTTCACTGTGTCTCAGGGAAGTTGATGTTCAGCAGCGTTATTGAGGTGTGATTTACATACCTTA
The DNA here is from genome assembly GCF_002837175.3 of Physeter macrocephalus. Taxonomy (NCBI): domain Eukaryota; kingdom Metazoa; phylum Chordata; class Mammalia; order Artiodactyla; family Physeteridae; genus Physeter; species Physeter macrocephalus. The sequence goes on from NC_041221.1 coordinate 3,616,919, forward strand.
AAATTCACCCGTTGTAAGTAAAAACGATCCAGTGATTTCTGGTAGATTTACACAGCTGTGCAGCCTTCACCACACTCCGATTTTAAAACATTTCCAAGACCCCCAAAGTTCTCTCACGCCCGTTTGCGGTCAGCCCCCATCCCCACTCCTGTCCTTGGCAAGCACGAATTTACTTTCTGCCTCTATAAATTTACCTTTTTCTGCAGATTTCATATGAATGGAATCATACCATACGTGGTCTTCTGTGTCTGGCTTCTTTCACTGAGCATAATGTTTTTGAGGTTCATCCGTGTTGTAGCAGGTGTCAGTGCAGTCGGTCCTCTGTATCTGTGGGTTGCACATCTGTGGATTCGACCAACCACAGACTGAAAATATTCGGAAAAAAAAATTCCAGAATGTTCCAAAAAGCACAACTTGAATTTCCTGCACACTGACAACTATTTACATAGCATTTGCATTGTATTTACAACTATTTACATAGCATTTACAGTATATTAGGTATTGGAAGGAATCTAGAGATGATTTAAAGTACACAGGAGGATGTGCATAGGTTACATGCAAATCATATGCTATGTATATAAGGGACTTGAGTGTCTGTGGATTTTGATATCCAAGGTGGGTCCTGGAACCAATCCCCCAAGGATACCCAAAGATGATTGTACTTCATTCCTTGTTGTTGCTATATATCATTCTATTGGATAGATATGCCATATCTTGTTTATTTGTTCTCCGTGTTGTTTTTTTAAAATACTGCAAGATAGACCTAACGTTTAACCTTTCGGGGACATTTGATGATCACATGGGTACGTACCGTTGGTGTATATATGTGAGTGTATTGGACAAGCAGAGTGATTTATGTACTCATTTGAAAATTGATCTTTTTTTTGTCTTATCTACCTTGCATTTTAAAGTTGTATTATGTGTACAAAGTATTTAAAATATTTCTTTTTGGTTTTTAGTTCCCAAGAATATACTCTCAGCGATCGATCCGGCCGTTGCTAATCTAAAACCTTCTGTGAAACAGAAAGACGGTGACTATGGTAAGGCTTATGGCTTACTACCAGCATTTCTCTTTAAGTAAAGGTGAACAGCCCCATGTGACCGCAGGTGGGTGCACACTGGTTAGGATGGAAGGTGTGTGAGCTGCCAGCTCTGAGAATGGCAGTGCTGTGGCAGATGGTTGCAAATGGTGGCCAACATTTTGTGTTTTAAATTATAAGTAGGATAAATACCCCTTCCATTCCCTCTCTTACTTCCTAAAAGAAAAATCACCCTGAAAAAAGATCTGCTCAGAAATAAATCTGGGGTCCCCGGATTATCCGATGAGCTTGCTGTAAAGAGGATCACATAGGGCAGCGATCCCCAACCTTTTTTTGGCACCTGGGACCAATTTCGTGGAAGACAATTTTTCCACAGACCGGGGCTTGGCGGGGGGCATGGTTTCGGGACGATTCAAGCGCATTGCATTTATTGTGCACTTTATTTCTATTATTATTACACTGTACTATATAATACAATAAGTATACAACTCACCATAATGCGGACAGGAGGCAGAGCTCAGGCGGTAATGCAAGCGATGGGGAGCGGCTGTAAATACAGATGAAGCTTCACTTGCTCACCTCGGCTCACCACCTGCTGTGTGGTCCAGTTCCTAACAGGCCAAAGACTGATACCAGTCTGTGGCCCGGGGGATGGGGACCTCTGCCATAGGGAACCTGGGTGGGCCACACCCAGGCTGGACCTGCATGCCTCCATCCACATGTGCCCTTCTTCCTGAGGTTTTCACCGGACTTTTGTAAATAAGGGGATGAACGTTTTGTTTTTCTTATCAAATCTAGAATGGAGTTTAGACCCTTTGGGCTCTTGATAGAAATTACAGAGGCCCCCCCAAGAAAATCTATATAAGATATTGCGGGGCTCCCCTGGTGGCGCAGTGGTTGAGAGTCCGCCCGCTGATGCAGGAGACACGGGTTCGTGCCCCGGTCTGGGAGGATCCCACATGCCGTGGAGCGGCTGGGCCCGTGAGCCGTGGCCACTGAGCCTGTGCGTCCGGAGCCTGTGCTCTGCAACGGGAGAGGCCACAACGGTGAGAGGCCCACGTAACGAAAAAAAAAAAAAAAAAAGATATTGCACTTTGCAGGTTGAGAATAGGTCTCGTGTTACTTTAATTACATTTATGAAGTTTTTCCCCCTAAGAATAAAACTAAAGTGTGCTTGTTATGGAGCACACAGGAAAGCACCAAGAAATAGAACTCACCCTTAGTCTCAAAGCTTAGAGATAACTATTGTTAGTATCCTATGTTTTTCTAGTTCCAGCCCTCCAGTTCTCCACCAGGCTCTGCTTCTCCCAGCCTCTCCCAGCCCCTCTGCTCTTTCTAACAGGCCTCCCACCCAGATCCCATGGATATCCTGGTCCCCCTGGAGTGGAGGCCTGAGAGCCATGTCTGACATTCCCAGGGGTCCCCAGGGCCCTTAGGCTACCCCATCAGGGGTTCCCTAAGCTCCATCACAACAACGTAACCAGGCATCCGAAGCCAGATCCGCCCTGTATTTTGCTTCATTTCCAAAAAAGTAGCCCAACACAACCTCCCTCCATAATTCCAGGCCTTCTTATCTGTGGTCAACAGAGCAGACAGCAGCTCTGTGGTTAAGTGGGACATTATTAAATCTCCCAGAGGCATGATGAATGCCATTTCCTTTAAAATGGGAAAATAAATGTGTTCCCTTCTGCAGTAGAGTAGATGAGTGAAGTTGGAACCAACACATTTTAGAATTTCCGAATCCCTTTTATCACTTAATATTTTCAGAGACTGCTTACTAAATGCTCTTCCTGGCTTAGTCTTCCCTAATTTTGTCAGAGGCCCACTTATTGGATCTCTATGACTTTTTACTTATTATGGCAGTCCTGGATTAGGAAAAAACGCATACTGTGAACAGTTGTGATTAATCGGTCTTGCATTTTTTACGAAACAGGTATAAACTTTGACCCAAGGAAACCAAGAGTTCTGAGGAAAGATGGAGTTATTGTCAGCCACTCCCTGGCAGCATTTGCTTACCTTCGAGGTAGGTCAGTGAATTAATAATGGATTTACTGAATTCTTACTCACAAATGCTCTGTTTAATTACAACACTTGGATGGCTAAAGAAAAAGGACTTTAAGTTTGACACAGGAACTGCAATCTTCTACAATCCAGAAACACAGAGGCCTGACTTTAGGTATGGTTGCCACTGGCAACCAACAAGAGAACCACATAGGGAAGTAGCAAAGGCTAAAGTCACACTATGTAGCAGTTGGGGTCCATGGGAATTTTCTGCTTTGCAAAGTAGGAAGCTGAGGAATGCATTTTCCAGCTCTAAAATTTGGGAAGGGCATAGGATTATTGAATTCCACCCTTGGCTGGAAGAAAATTGGGCTGAAAGATGACTTAGTGAACAAAACAGGTCATGCTCTGTGAAAGGAGAGCCCCTTTCTGAGTCACCAGCGTTACTTCTCACGGTTCCAAGGTTTCCCTTGATAATCTTCCCCTTAAGGATCGGTCGGACTCAGCCCTCCTTAATTAGCAGAGCCCAAATTGCTCATGGTGCATGCTACCTTTCCTCACCAGCCTCGCTGCTCACCTCTGGAGAGACCGTATTTTAGAATGTCAACTCTGCATGTTTCGACAATGCCTGCCTGATTCTGTTCAGAGAGCCAGAACCTCTGAAGACTTTTGTAAAATACATGGTAATACAATGCATTACGGCATTACTTACTCAAGGCCTGCCAGAGCTGGGGCTGTTTGGAGTAAGCCTTCCTCAGAAGATAATAAAAGCTTAAGGAAACATCTCAACACAGGAGATAGAACAGTCTTGGGACCTTCTTACCAATATCCTCCCTGTGTGGTGGTTGTTGAGAATCTTCTCTTTTCTAACCACCCTCCCATTTCTGTTTCTTGCTGTTCCGGACAGTTGTCAAAGTTAAGAGATGTAAGGGTTTTTAATTGTTGAAAATATCACATATTTTCAAAGTCCCCAGAGAGCCCCTTGGAGGAAAGACATCATGAAAATCCTTCACTCAGAGGAGCAACTAGGAGGCTGCTTATGTGATGTGGCCATTCTGGTTCCTCTCAACAGCTGTCTTGGTCAGCTCAGGCAACCATAACAAGATACCATGGGCCCGGTGGCTTAAACAACAGAACTGTATTTTCTTCCAGGCTGGAAGGCCATGATCAAGGAGCTGACAGGCTTGGTTTCTGGTGAGGGCTCTCTTCACGGCTTGTAAACAACTGCCTTCCCCCTATGTCTTCACACAGCAGGGAGGGGGAGAGAAAGAGAGAGAGAGAGAGCTCTAGGTGTCTCTCTCTCTTTTTTTTTAAATTGAATTATAGTTGATTTACAATGTTGTGTTAATTTCTGCTGTAAAGCAAAGTGATTTAGTTCTACATATATATACATACTTTTTCATATTCTTTTCCATTATGGTTTGTCACAGGCTACTGAATATAGTTCCCTGTGCTATACAGTAGGACCTTGTTGTTTATCCATTCTATATATAATAGTTTGCATCTGCTAATCCCAAACTCCTAGTCCATCCCTCCCCCCCCCTCCCTCACCCTTGGCAACTACAAGTCTGTTCTCTGTGCCTATGAGTCTGTTGCTGTTTCATAGATATGTTCATTTATGTCATATTTTAGGTCCCCCTTGGTGTCTCTCCTTATAAGGACACTAATCCTGTTGGATCAGGGCCCCACCCGTATGACCCCATTGAACTGTAATTACCTCCTTATAGGTTCTATCTCCAAATATAGTCACATTCATTCAACACATGAATCTGGGGGGGACACAATACAGTCCATAGTAATGACCTTGAGAGAGGGACTCTTATCCCCTATTCTGCACACAGGGAAACCGAGGCTCAGAGGAGTTGAGCCAGGTGCCTGAGGACACCAAGTGGCTGGAGACAGGGCAGGATTCAGACTCAGCAGATATAAAACCTGCCCTTCAGCTTCTCCAAGAGAGAGGTATGCCTTTCAGAATTTTGAAGGATGGAAACCTCATGACCTCGAGTGATCTAAATTAGATTGCCTCCCTCCCTGTCTAACCTTTTACACACTCATCACTCCCAGAAGTCGTTGGAGAGATTTATTTGTTAAACACCCATCTCTCCACTAGACATTAACTATTTCAAGTACAGATGTTTGTCACCTTAGTCATTGTCATATCCTACTGCCTGGGACAGAGCTGGCACAGAGTAGATGCACAGTAAGTAGTTAATAAATGACCATATGAAGAGTCCTCCTCTGGTGTCATGAGCTATCCTGCACCTAATCATCACCCTGTATTCGCCGTTTGTTGGTATTCAATTTTTAAGGAATGTAAGGACTTGGTGGGTTGTTATTTGGTTTTATAGAGGGATGTTTAGGCACGTTCAACTCAGCAAGCCACAACCAAGCCGAAATTTCATGACAAAGAGAAAGAGGCTCTGAATGTGTGGTGTCAGGTGTTAGTGAAATGAAGTCGCTATAGAAGTTCATTTGTCAAATCACAGAGGCTCACAAAGTCTTCGGGAAACAGGGACATCTGCATTTGCTGGTGAATTTCCTGGGCATGTCACTCTCTGGGTGGTCACTCTAGAGGTCCCCAGCCCACCTCGTCCTCCTCATGGGGCAGGCCAGCACACTGCAGTGAAGGGCAGGACGTCAGGCTGAGCTGTTTCAACACGAGCGTCACACAATGAGAGCGTCACCCTCATCGTCGTTAGAAAGCGGTGCCCCGGCCAACTCTCAGTGGCCTCCTTATCCTTGTTGCAGGGATATGATCTGAAGGCTGGACTGGGGTCCCTGGGCACCCACCAAAGGGAGGAGACCCTCCTACGGGAGGGACCCCAACAGGAGCCGCCAAGAGTGAGCTGGGAAGATTCTGGCAAAATCAGCTAAATCGACAGTAGATTGAACAAATCCAGAAGGCTGTTTCCCCAGGTCAGGCCGTAGGTAGCTTTGCTGCATTAGTGCAGCCAAGTTCACATGGAGGACCAGCAGACTAGAACCCAGAATCAAGGGGCCTGTCCCGGGATTGGAGACACAGAGCCTGGTGGAACGGATACAAGGATATCCAAGGGTCCCTGATGAACGATTTTGCTTTGGGCCACTTCAATGATCTGTGAGACATTTTCTTAGGAGTGTTAGAATTTACCCTCCTCTCAATAATATAGACCTACTCCTTGAATTCATTCTAGAATTTAGATCATGGGTCTGAAGAAACTCATAGAGAATTTCTGATATTAGGGAAATGGAAAGAGGTGCCTCTGTGTGTGTGTGTGTGTGTGTGTGTGTGTGTGTGTTGGAGGTTTGCAGAAGGCAGTTAGCTGGCTCAGCCATTGTACCTCTGCAGATCGTTCTGAAGGAGACTTATTTAGACAGCCTGGCTCAGGACTTGATGTCCTCCATTCCTCCTAGTTAGTGTTTTATTGTGTGCCCTAGTGGCCCAATATTTTAGCCCCTGCCTTGGGCGTGGGCCTGTGTGTGTCTTCGGCCTCTGGAAGCACTCACTGTGGACTTGCGGGGTGCATGGGGTAACTGGGGCCATGGGTGAGAAAGCGGTGCTTCTCCTGAGTTGGGAGGGCATCATTGTTTCATATGAAAGAAACTCCAGGCTATCGGGCAAACCCCCACTGAAATAGAAGTATCATAACACATTCCAAAGTTGAAGTTACACGATCCCTGTCAGGGAGGACGATGGGAAATCAGCAGTGCCTTGTCACGTAAGTGTGGATTCTGAAGTGTTCCCACGGCCTCTAATCTTTGGTTCCATGACAGAAAGTTATTATCACGTCCCTAAGTGCTGTCAGACCAGGCCCAATACTCTTTGTGCTTTCACCCGACGGTAGCAGGGCCCCAAGGGGTGGAACCCTCGCCCCAGCCTCTCGGTGTCTTATTTGGACACAAATAAGTTTGAGCTGGAGCTTGTGTTGGCTCCAGACCAGGGATCTAAGGGTCAAGGGGCCTTAAAGGCCACGGGCCACCATGGTGAGATTCCCGAGGGCTTGCTACCGCTGATGAAATTAAAGCCATTCACTTGAGCCTGTGATGAACTAAGGCTAAAATGAGAATAAGACCAACAATAGCACAGTGTGAAGATTCTGTTTGACAGGGAGACTAATGCCTTTATTTTAACAGAACGCATTCAGTATAATAAGAAAAGGGGTCGCAAAAGCCTAAAGTGGTCCAATTGATTTTAGAAAACAGATGGTATCCCCTTAGTTTAACGCCTGGGGCTTTGGAGAGAACCCTGGCCCAAGCTTGGGGTCCCAGCCAAGCAGTGGCTATGGGCAAATTAAATGGCTGTGACAGGAAGAGTTGAGCCAGTTCACCACCAGGGCTCCATCTAACTAAGATCTGCTGATTCTGTGACTTCAGACTAGTTGGTTCAGGTGACTAGGAAGCCTTGTTTCCAACGGGCTTTCCAGGAGTTGCCATATTCTCCATCTTTGATTATTGGATATTAGCAGACTTGGTGTAAACATGACCTGAAGAGTGATCACTTGGCAGGAGGTACACCTGAGCCAAGAGGCACCTAGGGTCTGATGAGTGAGAAGTGCTCCTGGCAATAGAATCCAGACCCTCCCTCCCCGGGAGCAGAGGGAAAGAGGAAGAAAGGTAACTAACATTATGGAGCCCCCGACCCACAGGGCACCAAGCCTAGTGCCGTAGACCCACGATCCCTCCCTTCAAGCACTCAGCAGATAGCTGTGTCACCCCTGCTTTGGGCCAGGCACTGGGGATTTGGTGAAGAACAAGGCAGTTCAGTCCCAGTCCTCACGGAGCTTGCATTCTATGGCGGGCGGAGGTGGGTGGGGGGAGACAAAACGCACTCAGCAACTTAGTGACATTCCAGAGGCTATGAGACCTAATGACAGGGGAGACCTGGTCCAGACTGGGGGTGGGGTCACGGAGGGCTGCATGAAGAGGGGAGAAAGAACATTCCAGGCAGAAGGAACAGCACGTGCAAAAGCACCAAGGTGTGAAGCCGTCTGGCCCCTGTGAGGGATGGAGAGAGGCCAGTGGGTGGGAAAGCAGAAAGCAGAGGGATAAGTCTTTGGAGTTGAACTTGGGGAGGGTAGTTCCATGGACCAGGTCCTAGCAAGCTTCGTAGGCAGTGGTCTGGGTTTGATTTTTACCTTACGGGAGGAGGGGGACCGTTTATAGGTTTTAAGTAGGGGAGTGATGTGATCTGATGTGCATTCTTGAAAAGATTACAGTGGCCACAGTGGGGAAGAGGGATGAGAGGGGCAAGAGAGGAGAGAGGAGACCAGCTGGGGGTGGGGAGGATGGAGAAGAGAAGTGTTATCATTCCTGGTTTGCAGATAAATTCACTAGATCAAAAGACACTTAATGAAAGGAAAATACAAGCCACTTACCCAGAGGTATTCACAATGTATATACTGTCTAATGATCAATATCAAGAATATATAGAAACTATAGATAGATAGATAGATATTTCATGTGTAAGAAGAAAAGCACACACAACCCCATTTTAAAAGTGGGCACGTGACCTGAGACAGCATCTTGAGAAGAGGAACGAGGTAGGTATCTGAAGAGATGTACACATAACTGGGGGTCAGGGAAATATAAGTCAAGCCATAGTGAGACACAATTTTATACTCATATGATTGGAAAAATGTTAGAAGCCTGTCCCTACTCAGGGCTGGAGAAGATGAGGATTTGCAGGATTCCTCATGCATTGCAGCCACTTTGGAAACCACGTTGGCAGTATTTCCCCAATTCACATGCCTTACAGCTCATCCAGTTGCCCTCCTAGGTCAGTACCCGAGACAGACACTTGCAGATATTCACCAGGGACATTTTTACAGGAATGGTCACAGCTACAAGGCCCACATACAGAAACCTGGCAGCCCCCCCCAGCTGCCCATCGGCAGGAGAGTGAGTGAATAAACCACAGTGTAGTCAAGATAGCGGAATAACATGCAGCAATGTACTGTTAAGTTAAAAACAAACACCAAGGGGCTTCCCTGGTGGCGCAGCGGTTGCGCGTCCACCTGCCGATGCAGGGGAGCCGGGTTCGCGCCCCGTTCTGGGAGGATCCCACATGCCGCGGAGCGGCTGGGCCCGTGAGCCATGGCCGCTGAGCCTGCGCGTCCGGAGCCTGTCCATGCTGCGGAGCGGCTGGGCCCGTGAGCCATGGCCGCTGAGCCTGCGCGTCCGGAGCCTGTCCTCCGCAATGGGAGAGGCCACAGCAGAGGGAAGCCCTCATACCACAAAAAAAAAAAAAAAAAAAAAAACACCAAACCCCCAACACCGTAACGTTACACCTTTTTCATAAAGTTTTTAGGAATACATAGAGGTGCGATAAGCTATGTAAAAAGGCAAGTGACGGAGTAATGAGCATGGAATTCAGGTTGTAGTTACCTTGATGGGAGGAGGCTGGGGGGGAGGGGAACCCACAGGTTAGACATGTTTATTGTCAAGGCTCTAACTCCCACGTGGGGGGCTTATTCACAGCATGGGTGCTGATTACAGAATTTAAAGTAATTAATTAAATAAATAAACATAAAGGAAGGCCACGTATTGACCGATAAAGAGAATGTGTCGTATCCTGAGGATTATGGTGAGTTTAATTCTGTCCCCCTGGAGTCTTTAAAAAGAAGTGGAGATGGGAAAGGAGGGTGGGGGACAGTAACTAGGCCATAGTTAGCCACCTGTCTGGGGCAGAGCCAGACCTTAAATCCTCCTCGATCCTGGCCTGAGTACCTGATTCACCCATGAGACCACCGCTGGGAATGATGGTCTCGTGGGCGAGGAGAGAAGGGGGCTGTGGGTGATCACTGTCTCCCAGAAGCTTGACTAGCGTGGGCTCTTTGTGCCTGGAGCTGGCCCTGTCCTGAACCAGGACGGCTGGAAAAGGTTACAAGCGGATGGGACTCCATTGGCCCATCGGCAGCGCTCCTTAGAGGCACTGCAGGAGGTGATGGCTACAGGTGTGGCTGTCAATGGGCTCAAGCCTTACGCTTTCCCAAGAGGAGGAGGAGGAGGAGATGAATTGTGGCTGCACGGAAAGCCCGTATCCGAGTCCATGAGGACAGGAAGGACTGGAGACGACAGTGGCCAGGAGGCTTGGGAAGGGGGCGCTGGAGGCAGCGGGGAGAGGAAAGGAGGATTCAGAGGAAAGGGAGGTGATGGGCTTCCCTGGTGGCGCAGTGGTTGAGAGTCCGCCTGTCGATGCAGGGGACACGGGTTCGTGCCCCTGTCCGGGAGGATCCCACGTGCCGCGGAGCAGCTGGGCCCATGAGCCATGGCCAATGCGCCTGCGCGTCCGGAGCCTGTGCTCTGCAACGGGAGAGGCCACAACAGTGAGAGGCTCGCGTAACGCAAAAAAAAAAAAAATTCTTGGGGCTTCCCTGGTGGCGCAGTGGTTGGGAGTCCGCCTGCCGATGCGGGGGGCGCCGGTTCATGCCCCGGTCTGGGAGGATCCCATGTGCCGCGGGGCGGCTGGGCCCGTGAGCCATGGCCACTGAGCCTGCGCGTCCGGAGCCTGTGCTCCGCAACGGGAGAGGCCACAACAGTGAGAGGCCCGCGTACCGCAAAAAAAA